>NC_056735.1:1076634093-1076719130 GCF_019279795.1 Protopterus annectens
ACCTCTGACCACCAAGAGGATAGGCCCACAGGTGAGAGCTATGAAGACTGACTGCATTCCAAGATAAACTAGTATGTACACACACACACCCTGTAACACCAGTACTATACAAAGCATAACACAACTCTACTCACACTCTGTATGTAGTTCTGGAACCTCCTACAAATATGTAGCTGGCCTGAGTGTGCTGGTTCAAAAGGTATTGCTACCTGCTGTCTGTAACACTAATGTCCACACACATGAATGATGTCCATCACACAGGACAGGTAAAGTGACCATGCCCACATGATGTGGGGATTTATAGTAGGTGGTTGCCATGACAGTGGTAATTGGAGGTACTACACAGCAAGCTGCATGGAGAGAGAGCGCGCGTGTGAGAGAGAGAGAGAGAAAAAAATGAATGAACAGGCATGTAGCCAGCTGCCGTCCAACAAGACAGCATCCCCACAACAGGTATATATACATCATGTACCTGGTCCATCATAATGGGATAGATAATGTGGAATGAGCTATATGTGCCATCAAGTGGTGTTGTGATGATGTTCATCTGAACAACTGCTATGGACAATAGTGGCTGTCCCTGTGTGTAGTGGGCCATAGCCATTAACTGTGCAGGTTAGCAATGACCAACAAGATGTAAGTGATCATAGTGTGTGTAGTGTAATGGGAAATATGTATATTACATGACCAATAGTTGATGGTGGAAGTAATGCCATTATGATGGACATGTGGGAGCCATGGCCCACCACTGGCAGAATACTCAGATGAATCTGTAATGTAGCATTCTGGAATGCCATAGGTGTGTAATAGGGTTACCTGCATTCGGCTCCTACATATACCCCCCTAATGTCAGGCCGTGTCCATATGTGGCACCTGTCTGTGTTGTAGCAAGGCAGAACAGTCCAGCTGTGCAGGAAGGTGTTGTGAGATTGTGGAACTGATGTCTGAATGTACCCCACATATCGGTATGCATATGTGTACATATGTCACATATATAATATTTAAAGATATATACGTATATCAGCATGTATGTCCAGAAATATACATATACCCATGTGTAGACATATATATGAGGTCACATATATCTACACACATATAGATAAATACCAATGTGCAAATGTCTACATCTGTACAAACACACACACTAACAGATATGTATGGTAAGACATATCCCCAATATCACTACCACAGTGATGTGTGCTATTTGTGAGGCAGCAGCAAACATAGCAATACAGACAGATATCTACAGCTGGCAGTGTATGCACCATGGATGGGTATGTCACATGTTAGTCCTGTCCTAGCAACACAATGCCCCCACCTGTGAAGTATGGTATGGTATGGGAATATGGGGAAGTATGGCAGATACACACGTGGCTGTACAGGATTGGTAGATATATAGAGGACAGTCTACAGTGGTGGTATGTGACACGTGGTGGGTAAACACCATGGATGGTTTGTGTGGTCTGTGATGTGGACGCACCATGGTCCCCAATATGGGCACAATCTGAACAAGGCTCCCACTCACAACAGCAGTCCACATCTTGAAGGTGCCAGGTCTGGTGGCTGAGCAGGAGGAGCATGTTGACTGTGTGAATGTGTACTGGGTGCCTCTGATGGATGTAGCACATCCCTCATGTGTCTGTGGAGCCTGGTATGGTAACAGGCCCAAGACCTGGGCCCAGGGGACATGGACATGTTGGAGTGTGCCCAAGGCGGGTGGGCCAACATCCCCTGGGTGGTTCCACCTGATGGTATGGCTGTAACAGTACATGAGGAGGCCCCAGGGTGGCACACACATGTGATTTGGCCAGGTATCCTGGTCAGATGGTTGTGGAGAGTTGGATCAGCTGGTCAGTGGAACATATACATGCTATTGTGTCACTGCCATAGTGCATATGTTGATAGTAATAGTCTACACAATCCCGGTACATGTCCAGCATCATGCATAGAATCCCCCTGTAACACACTGTCAGAAGTGCAGCAATCTCAGAGCAGCCATACCACTGGCATATATGTAACCATAGTGGCCCTGACAATGGCATGTGAGTGAATAGTCTGTAACAGGCCACCAGTGTTAGTGTCCACACAGGGGGCATGGCTACAATCACATAGCAGAAGGTGTGGTACACTACACAGTCTGACCAAATGGTAGTTAAGCTGTAGCCATACCTAATGAGTTGTGTGTATAGTCTGATGAAGCTGATATGGTGGGGTGGGGGTGACAGAGATATGGCTGGAAGCACATACACACGGCCAATATTGACATGTTGCTGTGATAACCTCATACATGTACTGTTGTAACAGGGTTTGTTGCAACATGTGTCCTTTTAGGGATATGAAGTCAATAACTGTCAGGGCTTTCATCATCTGCAGACTGCAATCCTCACACTACCTTCTGCAGTTCACAGATACATGCTCAGTGGGTATTACATGACACCAAGGGCACAACACACTGCCCAGTCTACAGATGACCCTGCTGATGTGGATTCCTCATAAACATAGTACTGACATGGCAGGTATTACAACATGTAGGACAGCTATATCCGCACACACACTCTGTTAAACCAAGAGTACTCCACATGCAGTATAGCAGCACTTACAGCCTGTAGTCAGGTCAGGCACATCCCCCCCCGTGTGTTGCCCTGTTTCCACAGTGTAAGATGTTAGAGGTAAATCCCCAATCCATCTGAGATGCATTTCGCCAAATTACAGATCTAGTTCCTGCTCATAGTGGATGTAAAGGGCCAACACCAAAATGATGTTCCTAGATATTGGTTTGTGTTACCATGCAATTAGCTATGGGAATGTTACCACAGCTGTTCCACATGTACTCTGCTAGTGGAGGACTGCAACTAGTGCAGAGGCCATCAGCTGATCATGACCCATCACTTACATAACACAAGCTGCTGCCTAGCAAAGCAGGTGTACATCCCACATCCAAAAGAGAGGGTGTGGATGGGACAGACCGAGACAGTGTATGTCAGGGAAGGTGTGGGTGAGTAAAACTTAAGCATGTTTGGTCACACACCTACCAGTACGGGGTTTCAGACACCTGACTATGCATAGCTTTCACATATGTATGCAGTTATTGCATGTGCCACATAGCTTACATGTTGTTGAGCTGTCCAGACTTGTATGTGCTGGTGAGTGACATCTGCAACACTGTTGCAATACAGTTGGTGTAGCACATGGGCCTGTCCACATGAACAGGTGTCAGCGTCAACACAGCCACACTCTGTAAGGGACTCCTACACATTGCCACACTTGGCAGGGTAACAAATACACTTCCTAACCACTTACCTTGCCACAATACAGTAATGCATAGGTATCAATTGGCCCACAGGGGTTATCCTGGGGTTCTATGGTCAAAAGGTATGTGACGGTGTTTGACATTAGAGAGCATGCTTCAGTATGCCAATGGGGGTGGTACTGGGTGTGAATGTGGATGGAAACATCATACAATACACACACACAGGGTGCTAGTACTGGCATGCATGTGTGCAGTGCTTCACAGATGTTTAGTGGCTGATGGTGCCAGATGGCTATACAAGGCTAGGTGAGGGGTATACCTTGGCATCAGGCCACATGAGAATGGTCTGCATTATGGCTAAGGTGTGTAGTGTCCGGAATGGACCACACAGGTGGGTATAGTATTCACCATCCAAGTCTCCTGGGTTACTATTGTGCATGGCCAGTGCTGTGCAATGCTTGGCATGTATGTGTTCTATACACCATGACATGGACTGTGTTTGAGATGTGCACACATCCCGCATTCATGTACAGCGGTATGTGGATGTGTACCTGGTTTGTCTGGCACATGTTGTGTGCACAGAATGTTATCATCTGAAGTGGCAGTCCCACCCTTATGTGGCGGGGGCAGGTAATGGACAGCAGGTTGACTCTGCACCTACATTGATAACATGCTACAGGTATTCCCTAGTGTCAGTGGCATTTGTCCATACAGGGCATGTGTGTAAGACATGATATGTCCTTTGTGGTTCACATGTGATGTAACCACAGTAGTTGCAGGCATCCAGTGGGAAACATAATGAAGGCGCACTATCTACAATTATGTGCCTATCGTACTGATGGACAGGGGGCCATGGCCTTTGTAGGTCACTGCAGTCACACCATAGTTACAATCCATCACCAATATACAGTGTACAACACACATCATGGCTGTTGCCTCGCCATGTGTGTGTGTGTGTGTGTGTATGTATGAGACATGGGTTGACAGTGTGCTCTGGGTAATACTGGGGGTGGTAACTGTGATTGCCTGGCATTGATGTCACATGTATGGATATGCACCCCAGCCTTTCAGCTATTTCACAGCTGTTTTCCCTGTACAGTGGACATTGTGATATGTACTAGGGCCAACATATAAGAATATTGCAAAACCCGCTACACATTTGGCCCAGGTGTCACACACACACACCCTCCTCTGCACAGGATACGAGGTAGAAACACACACACACACACACACATGCACACACACACACACACACACACACACACACACACCTGTCATGTCCATGAGTAGAACCCCTACATAACTAGCTTATTACACTACAGCACTTCAGTTATAGTATGCGCCACGGTGATTACTGCAGTACTCCTTCCCCAAAGGTGTATATGACATTGGCTGACATCAGCAGGATTGCCAAAGTAGGGCATTTGACATAGCCTAAAATGCATTGCTACACAGACAGTGTAACACACACAAAACATCCCGAACTGCCATGGGTGGGTATAAACCCTACCAGAGTTCTGAATCAAACTACAGCAGTACTCAGTTATGGCATGCGCTACAGAGATTACAGGGCTATAACCTTCCCAGAGGTGTATTTTGGGGTGGATGACATCAGCAGCCTTATTAAGGTAGAGCATTTAAATTGTAGGGTGTGTACCTACCCTACAAAACATTGCTTTCTACAAACACACACATACACACACACACACACACACAGTTGCCAAGGCTGGGGTTAGAACTCCTACTTAACTAGTTTATCACACTACAGCAGTACACAGTTACATGCTAATGAGATTACTGGCCTATCACTTCCCCAAAGGTGTATTTCACAGTTGATGACATCGACCCACTAGTCAAAGTGGACCATTGAAGGTTGTAGTGTTTGTGAATGGACTCAAAATCATTGCTCCCTCCGCTGACATAGGAACACACACATATCCACACTTGCCATGCCTGGGAATAGAACACCTACCTACGTAATTTATCATATTATAGCGGAAAGTAGTTACAGGATATGCTATGGAGATTACTGGGCTACAGCTTCCCAGAGGTGTATTACTAGATGGATGACATCAGCTGCCTTGCAAAGGTTGAGCATTTGGCTTGTGGGGAGTGTGGTGACATAAAAGCATTTGTTCTACACAGACAGACACACAAACAGTTGCCATCTCGAGGAATAGAACTCTTACCTAACTAGTTTATCACACTCAAGCGGTATGCAGTTACAGAACACGCTATGGAGATTACTGGGTTGCAGCTTCCCAGAGGTGTATTACTAGGTGGATGACTTCAGCTGCCTTGCAAAGGTTGAGCATTTGGATTTTGGGGAGTGCGGCTAGCATAAAAAGCATTGCTTTTTACACAGCCACATACACACAAACACAGTTGCCATATTACCTAACTACTTTATTACACAACAGCAGTACGCAGTTACAGGACACACTATAGTGATTACTGGGCTACAATCTTCACAGAGGTGTATTTCTAGGTGGATGACATCAGCAGCCTTGCCTAAGTTGTGCATTTAAATTGTTGGGAGTGTGACTACCCTAAAAGGAATTGCTCTCTGCACAGTCAGACAGACACGCACACAAACAGAGACAGCAAGTCCAGGATTTGAACTCCTACCTAACTAGGTTATCACACTACAGCAGTACACAGCTATGGGACATGCCACGGAGATTACTAGACCACAACTCTCCCAAAGGTGTATTTCAATTTGGATGACCTCAGCAGGCTTGTCATAGTAGGGCTATGGGGAGGAGAGTGAGTGTGCATGAGCCATTACCCATTCATCTAGGGATTGACATGCCACATGAGGGCACACACAGGGTCATATTTCACAGGTAAGTGTATGCAGTTACTAGATGACTACTTCCTTGTACAGTCATGTTGCACAGCTGGCACGTGCACCACATAGTCTGTACCGCTGACAGATACTGGTGGCTAGTATCTGCAGTCACTGACATCTGCACCTCATGTTTGGGGCCCTTTGGCTGTGTGCTGGGTGGGACAGGCCTGGATGGCTCCTTGTCACAGTCACCCTCTTCCACACATCTATGTCTGTCTACCTTTGGCTTATTATAGTGTGTTGTCCTTTACATATATGTCTGTATTCCTATCCACTGTGTGTGCAAGGCATGAGTGGTTCATACTGATGAGTGTATGCACTAACAACTGCGACTGCCAGATATGTCTGGTCCACTGGTGTTTGCAGACATGGCCTTCATGTGTTTGTGTGTGAGCATGCCCAGTGTGGCCTTTCAGTATGTTGTTGACTTACATTGCCTTCATTTCTCTATGTGTATGAACATGCCCAGTACGGCCGTCTGTATTGCATGTGGGGTCAAGTCCAGGTAGTTTGTACTGCAGTGCTGACGTTTGTGTTGTACACTGACAGGTAGCATGCTGTCTCAGCAGGGTATCCATCGATAAGTTGGCATTGACTGTTACTACATTTCTGCAGAGCAGGGGGGGCACACCTGACTATTTCTACATTGCTACACATGATTGGGGGGGCACACCTGTTACTATATGTCTACATAGGATGGGGGGCACACCTGACACTTGTACACATTTGCTAGGACTGTACTGGTATGTCGGGTACTCCATTTCAGTCTGTGGTCTTACCTATCATGCTGGGTAGAGGCATACGAGTGTACTACAGAACTTAGCTTATAATTACCTACATATTAGTGTCTGACTTCCTAGCCTTCACAACTGACATCCCACTGCCTGGCCTGCTGTAGTCCGTCTGTGTAGGCCTGGGGAGGGGGTTGCCCATAGGCCTCATTCAGAGGCCATAGCACAGCCTTTGTTTGTGCTTGTCTACACCTGTCCTGCTGGCTGTGACTGTTGTTGGGTATGTGACCCCCCCTACTGGCATGTGTGAGTCACTTACCTTGTGGGTATCCCAGTATTGCGGGTGGTGCTGCAGGGCTGCCTATGTCGGATGAACATTGTACACACCCTACACATGGTTAGGCACAGGTAGTTTAATGTTTGGCATCCCTTTTAGTGTATGTGAGAGTCAGAGTGAGGTGTTATTCCCTGGGTTCCTCCCGTGTCAGTGTATGTGCTATGCATTGCCTCTTTGCCAAAGCCAGGGCATACTGGGCATGCCTCCTTCTGCCCACTGGAGCAGGCTCAGGTTGTTCCTCCTCAGAGTCACTCTGTGCCTCTGCAGGCTTTGGCAATGGTGGGGTCTGTGTGGCCCTGCCTCATGCTGTTCCTGCTGCAGCTGTTTCAACAGGATCATAGTGTGTAGCACGGCACATACAAGAACAATTTGGGTACTTGTAGCTGGTGAGTACTGCAAGGCTCCACTGGATGTGTCTAGGCACCAGAACCATGACTTGAGCATCCCAAACACATGCTCTATTATGATTCTTGTTTGTGCATGTGCCTCATTATGGAGTTCTTGTTTGGGTGTGTGTACATTTCTGATGGTTGTCATCAGCCATGGCTCCAGTGTGTATCCAGCATCCCCCACAAGGTGACCGTGTGGGATGTCCCCATTGGTAAATCTTGTGTACAGCTGTGGCAGATGCCAGATGTGGGAATTGTGATAGCTTTCAGGGCAGCTAGCACACACATTCATTATTATGCCCAGAGCATTGCACACGACCTGGCAGTTGATGGAGGGGAAGCACTTGCAGTTGGTGTAGACCCTACCCTGCTCACCGGTTGGTGCTTTGATGCATATGTGCATGCAGTCTATAGCACCTACTACCCCAGGGTGTTCTACTATTTGGTGGAACAGTTGCATATTGCTGGCCAATGCCTCACGGGTGTTGGGGAAATATACGTGCTCACTGACATGTGCTGACATGGCATCCAGGAATTGGTGGAGTATTCTGGATGCTGATGCCTGTGAGATCCCTATCATATCCCCAGTTGGCCTTTGGAAGGTACCTGTAGCTTGTATTCTTAGGCCTACACATACCTTTGTATCCACTGGGATGGGTTCCCCTCTGTTAGTTCTGTGTGTAAGGCGTGGCTGGCAGAGCTCAACAATTTGCTGTAGGAGGTCCCTGTCCACCCTATAGCACTCCACTATCTCTAGCTCATGTAGCCCTTGGTAGGTTACCCTGGGTCTGAACACTCTTCTCCGTCTTCTCAATGTGGATTTCTCAACAGCATTTACATCCTCACCCTCTTCCACAAGTTGTTTGTATGGTTAACTATTGCAGTCCCTAACATTTTGCAGTTGAGTGTTAAAAGTTCCCCGCTTGTTTACAGCGATGATGAAGAGTGTGGGAAAAAACGGAGGGGTAGGTGTTTGCATAGTTTATAGCAGTGTTCTGGGCTGGGCTGGTCTGCTGCCTGTGTAATTGGCTGGTTCTGATAAATTTCATCTGCCAGCTAAGCTAGTACTCCTTGATTACCTTCCTACTGCTGTTTTCCCTTCCCATTGCCTTCCTGTTTCAGCCCGTGTGCGCGCAGTGCAAACAGTGTGCTCAAATGTGCACACTGCTGCTATTTCCTGGTTTAACCTCTTTTTTCTTCCTATATGACCTGGTGCGTGGCGCACACACCCACTTGGGCTTTGTAATGACTGCTAGGCAGGTTGACACACCCCCTAGCTTAGCTGTGCCATGCTAAGAGCAACCTCAGGCCACAGGGCTCCAGTTCACTTACAGTATGCCTGACACCACTGCCCCATGTTGTCACCTACCTCCTAGGCCTGCACCCAGCTATTCATACTCTTACATTGTTGGGAACTGCCTCACATCCTGGGGAAAACTGGGATTCACTATCCTTCCCTTCATTTGCATAGGATTGCCTGCTAATGCATAGTTACATGTCTCACACTGAGCCTCTCCCCTAAGCAACCACTACTCACTGGCCAGGTTGTCTTCTGCCTGCCATTGACTTGCATGGCAGAATACTGATTTTAGTTAGACTGCTTATTTTAGGTTTGTTTTGTTATTTTCCCCCTGATCCCCTTTGCGCGCCGCTGCCCTATGCTTAAACAGCCGAGATTGAATAATAGGAATTAAAACTTGATTTTTTTCATTTTTATACATTTGCAATGCCACTGGCCTTATATTTGGTCATTGGTATGCTTACTAAATGATATGCAGCATTTAGTTGGGGCTGTCATTGCTCCGTTTTGGATTTTGCAGGCATGTACTTGGTTACTAACCAAGTACATTTCTGCTGATTGCACTAGTCCTGCACGGACGGTCGCAAGATTCCTGGATTGCAAATTCACTTCATTTGCATAGATTTCTCCTGGGAATGGGGTGATTTGCATACAAGGGCTTCATCCATGCAAGATTAGTGTAGGAGTGTTCGTGCATGCCCCTGCAGGCTGTTCCTGGATCGCACTGTGGACATATTGCCTGCTTGAGCTCCTGCACCTATCTTGCACGCCATGCAAGCTTTTGAGAATCCGGGGGATTATCTTTGTAGAAGCAGATATTTATCAAAAGACTGTGGAACATAAGCATACCTGATAGTTGCTGGATGATGCAGGTAAATGCAACTTTTTTAAGGGATTATCAGCTTGTGATGAATTTGATATCAATAGTGTTTTCAGATGTTGAGGAAGAAATAAGTATGAATTATATATTCTGTGTAATTTTTTTAAGTAGTTTCATAGGCTCATGGGTAAGTACTAGGCTAGCTGCCCATGCAAGTCATTTTAAGCCTAGCCATTTTGTACTCAAAATAACCTGTCATATTTGGTTATAGATTGGCTTTACCCATCCCTTAGTCTATTGTTATATATTAACATGTCCTACATGGACCAACTTGAATTTGATGATGTACAACTTTCATGATACTGTTTTTGCCTTAAACTTACTAGTATATTAACTTTGATGATATATTTACTACTATTGTCTTTACTGATTGGAGCTTTTCTCCCTGGACTTCTGCTGAAAATGGGTTTCTGACCCAGTTGGACTTTCCCAGTCACCAAATGTCAATAAATAAATAAATATATACATTAACCCTAATGAGAATAACTGGGATCATGCCAGAGATAATTTAAGGGGACCCATGCATGGGATAAAGAATTTAGGATCTGCCTCTGTCCATTAGTAGTACAGAGTACAGTCCTGAGGTAAATTTTCTGTTTCATGTCCATAGATCCAAGTTGTGCTTGAATATGAACAGGAATGAACTTTGTTTTATGTGGATGGGGAGTCTGTTCCAGAGCAGCAGTATTCTTTGTAAGATATACCTGTCCCTCTGAACCATTCTGTTGATGTCACAGAAGAGGTTTAGATCACTAGACTGAGTATTTCTGATGACATTTGAGTTGCTGATGTACACTAAATCCATTAGTAATGGGTAGGAGGATGCCTTGTATGCTAGATACAGGTCACCTCTTAGCAGTCTGTAGGGTACCAAGTACAGTGACAAGGCTTTAAGTTGATCCATGTGGGACATGTTGTTTAAGCTTTGTTTCTTTTTAGTTAGGTATGTCTGTGGAGGTTCCAGTTGTTGCATGTGTCTTGACAGATACAGGAAAAGGGGGGTATTATATTCAATGACTGGCATAATGAGAGATGAGCAAAAGGGGGACAATGACATCCCTAGCATAAGATATAATCATTTTGTTTATAAGCTGTGCAATATAGAAGGAAAATCTTACAAAAATGGACATGTTGGTCAAAACGTTAGGTACTTGTCCATGCAAGTTCCCAAACCTAAAAATGTGGGTTAACTCTTGGGGCGTATTATCAGTTTGGTACTTTCCTGGGAAGAGGACTTCCCAAAGGATACAATAATGTAGTTTTTGGCATTTAGTTTCAGTCCATGATTTTGGCACCAGATATTTATTTGGTCATGGGAATGGACATGGGGAAAAAATATTTAGTATGGTGAAATATTTATGCAGAGGAGAAAGCAAAATTAATCAATACAAAAAGAGCAGTACCAAAGACATTTGAAGAGAAGTACATGCAAAGGCATCTTCAGATTTCTACTACACTCCATATTTATCATTCACCTTGTTCATCACTTTCATGTGGTGTGACAGGAGTTTTGATATTTCTGTACTGCCTGTAGTTGTGAATGTCAACTGGTTCTTGTATACAGGTACTTGGATGTTTATTCTCCAGTCATCTGAGGTTTACTGATGTTCTTACTTCTTTTAGGGTAGGCTATTTTTCCTCTCTTATCATCCTCTCTGGGTGGTACAGTACAGCTTATATCAGGCTTTGTTCATTCAGAACTGGCTGGAAGTATTCCTACCATCTGCCTGGATAAGTGAGAAGATTGCTTCTGAAATCTGTTATGAGTGCTATTTGATTACTATGTTTCTTATCTTTCTGTGTTTGCTTTGTACCTGACAGACTGTCTTTGTGGTCTGATGAGTCCCTTTCTAGATACTGTTAGAGTTTCTATCATGCTATTATGACTTCTCTTTGTTAGTCAACTAGTATTCTTTGTTTCTTTGCTGGATATTTTTCTAGTTCTTGCTTCTTCTGGCACTCCTTCCTTCTTTTGATAACCTCCTGGTCTTCTGCATGCCACCACCAATATTCCTCATGTACCTTATTTCCATAGCTGTCTCAGTTGCATGTTGATTCAATAGTCTTCAAATGTGCCCTCTTGAAATGAGGGCATTCTTCTTCATCTCCACCTGCTTTTGCTTCTTCCCAAGGTACTCCAGCCCTGTTTATTTCCTTGAACTCTTGTGCTTTAATCCTCAGCCTAGTCTCTGTTGACCCTAGGGTCTTCTCCTACCACTGCTTGCAGCTTGTCCTCAACCTAATCTCTGCTGAACCTAGCATCTTCTTTTACCATTGCTTGCAGCTAATTGTGACAACCAGTGGTTTGTGCTGGAAGTCAACAGTTTCAACGGGGAAGATTTTGCACTCACTTTTGAAGAGTTCTTTGCTTAATTATTATTCTTTTTTAGTAAAGAGAAACAAAATTTATTAGTGGATCTTTTTTTAATAGGTCCCTTGTGTCTCTGTAAACAATCATGCTGCTTTTTGTTGCAAATGAAGCTTTTGATGTGTTCAGAAAAACAAAAAGTTTCGTAATTCAGATGCCCCAATAGAAGTGATGACTGTAGCTAAACTGCTTGCAGAGAGTGATATAAAGTCATTTGTTAGGGTACCAAACGTGCAAAATGTTCTTGCTGTCAAACTGAGTTGCTCTTGTGGGCTTCAAATGATTGACAGCCAACTAGAACTCCTCCAAGGCTGGGCAGGTAAGTACCCCATTGTGAAATACCTTTTACTTTATAATTTTTTTTGTGAAGAAAGGTATTTATTTTCTGACTTAAATTATTATATAAGGCTAG
The DNA here is from genome assembly GCF_019279795.1 of Protopterus annectens. Taxonomy (NCBI): domain Eukaryota; kingdom Metazoa; phylum Chordata; order Ceratodontiformes; family Protopteridae; genus Protopterus; species Protopterus annectens. The sequence goes on from NC_056735.1 coordinate 1,076,646,612, forward strand.
GACTCGTGTTTTTAGTGCTGTCACTAAGAATGTTACCTTAAAACTTAAATTTTTAATCAAGTATACCTTTTGGGAATTTACTTTGTTAATAACCATTTTTATGCAAAAAAGATTTACTTTTATTAAAAATACAGACCAAATATATATACCAAATGAGGCATGTCCAAGGGTCAGCTTCCAGTGATTTCTCCTGTCCACCTGGTGAATCTGGGCATACTGGGGCAATGCAGCAATTGCCTCATGTACACAGACAACCCTCTCCTCCTATCACCCAACACTACAACCTGCAAGAGATGCACTTACATAGCCAAGCTAGAAGCAAAGCTCTCTCCACCCAAGACTGCGCTAGACAGTCTAGAGGAGAAGGTTAACACCCGCACTACATCTCAAACAACACATAGCCCTTCTAAACCCACACCACCAACACCCACACATAGCAACACTAAACCCACATATGTAGAGGCCCTTAACAGTAACCTGCCCAAGCAACAAGGATCTCCAAAGCTGAAACACAAACAAACACCGATCACAACCAAAGTGTCGCATAACTCACAACACCAGTGTGCCATCCAACAACAGTCCCTAAGGCAAGACAACGTACCCAACATTTTAGTCATAGGTGACTCTATAGTCAGGCACACTGATGTCCCACTCACTAGGCTGAACAAGGAGAAAATTACAGTCAGCTGCCTGTCAGGTGCAAGGATCTGCCACATAATGCATGCACTCAAGTCACTCCACAACAAGTACAAATATAACTCTGTCATTGTCCATGTTGGAGTGAATGACTTGAGACGTACCTCCCTAGACTACATGAAAAGAGACATGGAAGAGCTCTGGGATCATGTGGCTCAGGCAGGTATGACTCTAGCCCTGAGTAGCATCCTGCCTTTGCCCAGAATGATACCACAGTACAAGAACAAAATTATTGACCTCAACAGTTGGCTAAGTTTCTGGTGTCATTCAAAGGGGATCCAGTATCTGTCTGCCTGGTACGTCATGATCGATAGACCACAATGCTTTGCCAGAGATGGTCTGCACCTGTCGCCCCTGGGATTCAGGTTACTGGCTAAGTCTCTTGCCACCCCTATAGTGTGTTTTTTAGGCAGAGTTCAAAGGAAAAAAACCACCACCATAACAGGTACAAGCATGCAAAATCTGAAGGTAATGTTACTCAATGCTAGAAGTCTCAACCTCAAAATTCACTTCCTTGAGGCACTCATAAAAATGGAGAACATCGATATCTGTGCAGTAACTGAGACCTGGTTCAAGGCTCCAGAGAGCACCCCAGCAATACCAGGCTACAACCCATACTTTTCGGCCACCAAACCAGGACCGAAACATTAAAGGTGGAAGAGTGTCCATCTTCACCAAGGATATTCACACCACCAGGCTAGTTGCCCAACACAATGCACCTGAAATTCTCCAGGTGCACCTAACACTAGGTAAGACTGCAATCCAAATTGTAGCTTTCTACAGATCCCTCACCATGCCCCAAGATTATCACTACACCTTTCTAAACATACTGGAAAATATTAAGATACAACCAAACACACTAATACTGGGTGATTTCAACTACCCTGCCATTAACTGGGAAAACTCGTGAACCAACACCTTTGCCCAACAGTTTTTGGAATTCATAAATTCCAACACCCTGGATCACCTAATCCTTAGTCCCACCAGGGGCTCCAATATCCTAGACCTGGTCATTACCAACATGGGAAATTGATGCTCCACGCCTACGGTCACCCCCTCATTGGTCAGGTCTGACCATAAGCTAATCACCCTTGACATCCACACCCCACCCCCACCCCCCCAGTAGGGAAACCTCCATAGAAAACTTCTCCAATGCCAACTTCATGCTACTCAAGTCAGAAGTGACAAACTTCATGACACCCATGCAGACGGGAGCTGAAAGTTCGACTGCCGAATCCTATACTAAGGCACTGTATGAGCACATCCACTCATGCATGAATCTTGCCATCCCCAATAGAACCAAGACGCTCTCCTGCAAAAAAAAGGAAGCAAGTCTGGTGGTCCCTTGCCATAAACAAACTATACAACAAAAGGAAGAAACTATTGCAGAAAAGAGGAAAATCCCAGGATGCAAAAAACTCCCTTACCAGCCTCAGTAAGAAGCTGAGATCCCTCATAAAATCCACCAAAGCAAGTTACAAAAATAAAATTACCAAAGATTCCAAAGGCAACCACAAGGCATTCTATAGTTATGTCAAAAATCTAAATGGCAATGCTCAGATCTGCTCTGAGCTACAACAGAATGGCATTAAATATACTGATCCCAAGGATATTGCCAATATCCTGGCAGATCGATTCAGTGCAAATTTCACCCCCCTCTCACCCCCTATAGGGCCCATCTCACTACCGAAAGATTGCCAAATTCTGGTAATTACGGCCACACAGGTAAAAAATGCACTTTCCAAAGCTAAGAATACAGCATCCGTGGGACCAGATGACATCCCAGGCTGTGTACTACATGAACTACAAAATGAACTGGCACCTCACCTAAGTGTCATGTTTAATCATAGGCTCACCTCAGGCATCGTGCCCACTGAGTGGCGCACAGCTACAGTTATCCCACTCCACAAGGGGGGATCCACCTTGGATCGGGGGAACTACCACCCCATCAGTCTTATGAGCCTGATCTGCAAGGCCATGGAACTTATAAACAAAGACATTGGCAACCTTCAAACACTGGAACCCAATGCAGTTTGGGTTCGTGAAGGGCCGATCTTGTCTCTTGAACCTGATTGACTTCTTCGAATTAGTCTCCAGAGCCATGGACAAGGGTAAGGTGGTCCACACAGCCTAGCTGGACCTCAGCAAGGTCTTTGGCACAATCCCCCACTTTGGAATCTCACATAAACTTACTAAGCTGGGCATTGATCCCTATGTCACTCAGTGTGTTGCCAACTGGCTTACTGACAGAACCCACACTGTAAAAGTATCCGACTCCAAATGCAGCTCCAGACAAGTGACAAGTGGAGTACCTCAGGGTTCAGTCCTGGGACCGCTCTTGTTTGGCATCTACTTCTCTGAAGTACAGGCCAACACTAAGGGACTCTGGCTAACAAAGTTCGCAGATGACTGCAAACTGGGTGCCATTATTGAATCCCCAAGTGATGTGGATATTCTACAAAAGGGCCTCACAGAAACAGATGATTGGTGCAAGAGCCATGTCCTCAAGCTCAGTGCCAAGAAATGTATAGTTATCCCCTTTGGGAAAAAACATGTAGCCATGAATTATCACATAGGTGGCTATACACTAAACACTGAAAGTGTGATAAGAGACTTAGGGACACAGGTGGACAGTGGTTTCACCTTCTATAACCACATCACCGCAACAGTCAGGAAATCCTTCTATGTGGCACACCTCATCACTAAGGGCTTTTCATCCAGGAAAAAACAAGGTCATTGTACCACTGTACTCATCCCTCATTAGACCCTTTATAGAATACAATGCCCATTTGGTATGTACCTCTCAAGAGATTTGCAACAACTGGAAAGGCCACAGAAATACCTCACTAAAAGAATAACAGGCCTAAAGCATATGCCCTATGTTGACCATCTAAAAAAACTCCACCTATACCCTGTCGCATATCCGCTACTCAGAGACAGTCTCTGCTTAACATACAAGGCCATGTCAAACCCAGAGCTGTTGGACATGCTACACTTAAAGAAATCCTAATCTCTCAGAGACACATGCACCAAGGATCTAAACCTTGTCATCACAATGAACAAAATGAACAATGAACAAAACATGCTGGAGGGATAGGCTCCTGACACAGAGACTACCCATGCTCTGGAATAGACTTGCCCATACATGTCAAGCAGAGCACCTCTTTGGCCCTCTTCAAATGGAACCTTGATGATTGGATGGGAGATAGGAAATTCACCCTGGGGATCATGTCAGTCGCCCTGCTAGACAGGGGCTATAGGGAGCTCTATATATATATATAGCTATGGGGCTAAGACTAGTGATTTTGGGGACCGTCAATAAAATTATTTAACTCAAAGCTTAGTTTTTCTGTCAGCCTTTATAGCACTCTTCAAGGCTTTAGATTTTGTTTCCTCATGTTCCTATACCACAGAAAGTGGAATCAGATTCTGAGGAATGTTTTTCTACAGATTTCCCTTCTGAAAAGTTATCCTTTTCTGCTACTATTGCCAGAATGAAGAAGTTAGTTTAGTGGGATCAAAAAGACATACCTGAATCCCATCAAAGGTATTATAGTTTGCTATAGGTGGATTTTCCTCAACCTGTAGCTGTCCTTCCTACCTTGCCACCCAGCAGTTTGCCTGACAGCCATCCTCCAACCTCCAAACAGTTTGATAAAGTATTTAAGATTCCTCAGACCCACAAATTTCTGTTTTCATATCTAAGATCAGACCTTGCAGTGATTTTACTGGCAAAACAATCTTCTGCCAAACACCTTATGGCAGCAAACCTTATTCCTTCTGAGAAATATGGAAAAGTTTTTGATAGTGCTTGATTAAAAATTATACTTCTTCCACCTTAACTTTCATGATAGTGAATTGCCAGGTTTACTTGTCCAAGTGCTACCTTCTATTGGCAATATGGGAAAGCTGATAGTTGAACTTCCTGCTTTAGAGACTAAGACACCTCTGAATTCCTTAATATTGTCTATGTGTCTTAGGTAACCAGACACTGTCCGAAATGTGCTCATGATATTGCTGTAATTGTTTCTAGAGCAGTTATCACTGGAGCAGTAATGAGATTTGCCTGGTTACATTCCCAGAATTTACCAGAGGATTTCAAAACTGAGATTCTAAATGCTCCACTGGATAAAGAAACATTATTATTCCATCCTCTGCTGGGTTTCTTAAAAGGTTTGATGAAAGAGGGAAGTTAATTCTAGGGTCACCCAGCTGTTTCAGTCCTCCATTCCAAAATAAAATAGAAAGTTTCCTTTCACTTCAGGATTATTTTATAGGAAGCAAAATACACTACCTCAGCAACTCACAGACAAACAACATTTCAGAAAGCAATAACAGGGAGATTCAAAAGGGAAGGTCCTCCCAAGCACAATCTAAAAAACGTAGACTAACTGCATTCCTGTTCACATTTTTTCTCACTCGTCACCATGGCATTTCAGTAAACCTGTCCCATAGACTGGGTCTTCACTTCCCACTGTGGCAACAGATTTTATTCAAAATGGCTACAGCTGATAGTGGGAGTCCATTCTTGTTCTTCAGTGTATTCTTCCAAATCCACCCAATGAAACCTCCCTCTTAGCATGAGGTATTAACCTTATGGCCTTACTTACTCTTCTATAGATTCACCTTTTGGCCATCTGTGCTCATCTGCCTAAAGATCCCTCTTTCTACCTAGCCTCATGTTTTGAAATGGGTTTTACACATTGAACTAACTCATGGGACTAATGTGAAATTTGCAGCTTGTAAAATAGCATTACTCATTTTTCTAACTTCTACTGAAAGAGCATCTGAGTTGCAAGCTTTAATGGTGAGTCATCCTTATGTTATCTTTCACAGAGAGAGGGTTGCTTCATTCATGCCTAAAACTGTTTCAGAGATTACTTTGAGCTATGATATTAATCTGCCTGTTTCCTTTCCAAAACCAAAATATAAAGCATACAGATCTCTAGACACTCTGGATGTCAATAGGAGACTAAATTTCAGGAGTTCTAATCAGCTGTTTATTTTTTATGAAGATAAGAAGAAGAGACTGTTTAAAAACAAACAGTGGTTTAAATGTCTGTCTTGTGCTATTGCTTTTTGTTATTCTCACTAAAACAGGCCACTTTCAGGCAGGGTCAGTGCCCACTCTACCAGGGCTTTGGTTTATTTTGTGGCTTTTTGGAAAGGGTGGATTCTATAAATATACTAAAGGCAGCTACTTTGGCTATCTGTACACATCTTTACAAAACACTGCAAGGTAGATTGTTTCTCTAGGCCACAACAGGCTTTTCTAGGACTATACACAAGGGGTTCCTGGATTTTGACCCTTTTTTCTCCCCCTCATCCTTCAATTCTTTCTAAGTCCTGGTATTCAACCCATACAGCTTAGGTTACTGCAGCACTGATCTAATGATGAACATCATGCAGTTGTGTAAGTAAACTTAGTATAATAATAGATATTTGAATAGCTTACTATTGCAGTAGCATCACCCTCCCTTCAATCTCCTCCTTTTTGCGATGTTTTATGCTATGGTGTGTGTTTTGTGTATTTCCCTTTTGCTAACTCTTACCTTGTCACCAGGGCTCTAGCCTGCCTGCCTTATTTTTATGCAAGAAAGCTCTGAACGTTTGGCACTATACCCACTAAATTTATATCACTTTCACTGAACTGCAAAGTAGTTGGAGTGGATGGAAGATGCCCTTAATCTTTGTAAGCTGGCCAGTTGTCTTATCCTTGGCAAGATATAGCCCATATAGCTTAGGCTACTGCAACATTGATATAGTCAAACATCTGCTTTTATAGTAAGTGAACTTACACAACTGTACTTTCTCAAACATTGTCTCTAATATTTTATTCACTGTTCTGTCTAAGCTTCTGATGTGGTTCTTCACAATCAAATATCAACCTTACAGTAATGGAAAACACCCAGTACAAGAACTCTATTACTGTCCACAATTTAACATGCTGTGTTGTTTTATTCAGACACTGAATGGCACAGTGCATAGTTTTTGTCTTCTTCTTCCAAAAATAGAGACAAAGGCAAATAATCATGGACAAAAAAACTCCAATCAAGAAGACACTTAAATATTTATTCTGCTGACTTAGAACATTATCATGCATTTGCAGAAATAAAAGAAGCCTTCAGCTATAGCAATTGCCACTATTTGTTGTCAGCAATCCATTACCTTTTCTCAAAAATATCACCTATACTCCCATATACTATATTATCTGTCAGCTTAGAGAAGCAAAGAGGTCCATCTCTGGTGTAACGCATGCATGCATGCAGTACAAGAAGGTGTCCATGTCAAACAGTGTTTCATGAGGGTTTGCTGTAGTCCAGGTTAGCTGTTCTGCCATAGAATTTCCCAGGTTTGGAATGTAGGTAACCCTCAAAATCATCTGCGCCTCCATGTCTTCTGTCAAAATTTTTACTGCCAGTCTGCAGATGAGATGGGAGTAATCAAGTTCTGGTTTGAAGGAGGGTGGCTGATGGTCAACCATGCAGTACAAGAAGGTGTCCATGTCAAACAGCGTCTCATGAGGGTTTGCTATAGTTCAGGTTAGCTGTTCTGCCAGAAAATTTCCCAGGTTTGGAATGTAGGTAACTCTCAGAATCATCTGTGCCTCCATGTCTTCTGTCAAATGTTTTAATGCCAGTCTGCAGAGGAGATAGGCGTAATCAAGGCCTATTTTGAAGGAGGGTGGCTGATGGTCAACCCCCTGGTTCTTCTGAATTCAAAAGGTCCAGTGTTCCAGCTTCTGCTACAGGCATGGGAGTATTGGGGTAGCACACTTCAGAGATTGTTTTTTTTTTTTTTTGTCAACAAGCATTTCTCAAGAACCACTGGAGCTTTTTCGTGTGTTCACTTGCCAATTGTACTGCCATTGAATGCCATGCAACCTTAATTTATCAGAAATTCTTAAGCTATAGCCTTGTCCTTTATGATCGGGTCTCAAAATAATGTAGTAAAGAATTTTACCTTTTCTTGATGGAGAAATGTTTTAAATTCTGTAGTGTCTAGGTTGACCCCCCCCCCAGGAATACTACCGGCCTCTTGGGTAAGAAATTGGTCTTTGGAAGATTCACAGTAAAGGCCAGCTTCTGGAAGCAATCTAGGGTGTAACTCAAAACCCTGTGTTGCTCTTCTTGGAATTGTGACTAAATGGCAGTTATGCATGTAAGAATATATATAAATGCCCTTGGCCCTGCAGTGGGCAGTTACTGGACTCGGGACTTTGATGTGTTAAAAAAAAATGTTTCTTAATTGAGATGATCTGACAGGAATGTTTTTCTTTTTATCACTAGCTGATGTTGTGATGACCTCAGAAACCCTACTTGAGTAGCTTTCTTCAGACACATTTATGGCTGTGTGTGAAGTAGAAGATTTTATCACTGTAAAGTGCCTAACGATAAGACTTGTGAGAGATGGAAGGCTTGCACTGACTATGTCGGATTGAAAGCAATAAGCTAAAGTACATCACTATGGAGTAGTAGTAGTTAATTTAAGAGTAAGTAGGTAAATTGATAGTGGGAGCCTGCCACTTTAAATATGAGCACCCGTGATACTTGTAAATGGGTATGTGAAAGTAAGCATCATTTAAGCCAGTAGTTGTCTGGGGACCCAATACAGCAACATGGCTCAGAGACTTAACATTTTAACTTTTGAAATGGTTAGGAATATATTTATTTTATTTATTTATTTTATTTTACATTTGTTAAACGGGCTAGTCTAGCTGGATGTATGTCCATTTTCAGTAGAGGCCCGGGGAGAAAAGCTCCACAGATACTAAATTACAAGGAGACAAATTATAAAATAAATTCAGTACAAAAAGAATATACATTTAGTAACACGAAAAACAAAATACCCAAGGAACACACACAAAATATAGAAGCATTACAAAACGTCAAGTTTAGCAACATATTTTCGATAATCCGTTGGAGAGAAAAAGTAGAACGGGAGATAAGAAGGGAATTACAGAAGAAATACAAGGAGGAAGAGAGAAAGAAGCAATAGTCTAGTGAGGAAAAGGGTAAGAAGATGGAAAAAAGGACAGGGGAGAGAAAAAGGAGGAGAGGGTAGGAGCATAAGAGGAGAGCAACAGGGCAATAAGAAGAAGGAATAAGTATAGTAAATAAGTATAGTGTAAAGATTCTAGTAGTGTAGGGGGAAAGAAGAAGGTCAGTCAGGAGTCCTACAGGAGCAGAGCCAGTGATTTTGAAAGTACAGTTTGATTTTTTGTTTGAAGAGAGGTAAGGAGGGGATTAGAGTGATATCAGTGGGTAGCTGATTCCATATCCTTCCTACAGTATTAGTGAACAGAGAGTCACCAGCTAAGTTATGGGACTTTACAGATTTGGTCATGAGTTTAGAAGAAGATCGAAGGGAGGGAAGATTATTATAAGGGATTAAAAGTTGAGAAAGTGTAGGGGTATTATAAGGTTGGTACAGTATCTTGTGAGCAATGGTAAGTTGGGAGAGCAAAAGACAGTTTTGTAGCTCAAGCCAGCCTAGGAGTTTTAGATTATGACAGTGATGTGTTCTGAAAGGGTTACTGGTGGCAAAGCGGGCAATGCTATTGTAACAAGTTGCTAGTTTATTTAGGTTGGCCTTCTTAAGGTTAGTGAAGATAGGTGAGGTGTAAAAGAGAGTAGATATAAGATGGGAGTGGGCAATAGTAGCTCTGGTAGAAGGTGTGAGAAAAGGTTTGATACGGTATAATGATCCAATTTTTTTATTAACAGTTTTGATGATGTTATTAATGTGTTGATCAAAAGTGAGATTGTTGTCGATGGTTATTCCTAGCAGTTTAGTTGATGTGTCAGGAGAGATAACAGTGGTGTCATTGGATAAAATGTTGAAGTTTAATGGGGAGGCTCGAGTGGTAGGAGTGAAAAGGAGAAATTTTGTTTTTTTAGCATTGAGGAGGAGGTACCGTCTAGTAAACCAAGTTTCTACAGTGTTGAAGGTAGTTTGAGTTAAAGAGAGTAGTTCTGCAGAGGTAGATGCTGAGCAAATAATCGTGGAATCGTCAGCATATTGGATGCAGGTAGCTTGTGGGATGATAGTGTTGAGATCATTTATGTAAAGGGAGAAGAGAAGTGGACCGAGAATAGAGCCCTGTGGGACTCCAATAGAAACAGGCAATAGTGAAGAGATATGATTGTCCCAAAGAACGGCTTGATGCCTGTTGCTTAGATAAGAAGTAAACCATTTAATAGCCAGGTTATCAAATGAGATGGATTTAAGGATGTTAATAAGGGAAGAGTGGTTCACCATGTCAAAAGCTTTAGAGAGGTCAATGAATAGAGCAGAGGAGAAAAGATTTGAGTTACGATAGTTGTTGATAGTATCAACGAAGGAAAGGAGGGCAGTGGAGGTGCTATGGTGGGGTCTAAAGCCATGTTGACAGTTGGCTATTATGTTGTGTGAAGAGAGATATTGTACGAGTTGCTGATGGATGCATTTCTCCATGATCTTAGCTAGTGGAGAGAGAAGAGCAATAGGTCTAAAGTTAGTGTAGTCAATAGAGTTTCCACCTTTGTGTAGTGGGATGATATGAGAGATTTTCCATATATCTGGTATGGTTCCCTCTTGGATAGTCCTATTAATGAGTATAGATATAGGGTATGCAATCTGCTTAGCAGCCTTTTGAAGAAAGAGAGAGGGGAGTTTGTCAGCAGAGGGGGTACAGGGTTTCAGTTTAAGAATAAGCTTGTAGATGAAGGAGGTAGAGATAGGATGAAGAGTGAAGTTACGGGGGGAATCAACAAGATTATTTGGAGGGTAAAAGTTATTGGTGTTCAGTTGTTTAGCGAGTGATTGAATGGTTTCAATAAAAAAGGTGTTAAAGGTGTTTGCAGTATGGCTAGGGGTTTCTGGGTCTGCGTTTATTGGGGAGGGAGTTTTAGCTGTACCAGGTGAAAGGAGTTTGTTGATTGAAGACCAGAATTGTTTGGGTTTAGATAAATGGGTTTCCTGAAGTTCACAGTAGTAGTTCTTTTTGTCAGAGATTATAGCTTTCTTTGTAAGATTTCTAAGTTGGCGAAAATGAAGAAAATCAGAGGAGGTTCTATGGTGTCTCCATTTGGCCCAAATTTTATTTTTGCTATGAATTAATTTCTTTGTTTCCTTTGTGAGCCAAGGGGCTATATTAGATTTCATTCTAATAGAGCGTACAGGGGCATGTTTATCCAAAATTGAAAGGAAGGTTGAGTTAAAGAATGATACTGCTTCATTAAGAGTAAGTGATTTCATGAGGTTCCAGTTGCATGTTTTGAGATCATTTTGAAATAAGTCGCTATTAAAGTTTTTGGTAGAGCGTATTATTCTAATGTTAGGGAGGTTTTGATAGTCAGTCTTTTCTCTAGAGATATAGGTTAGGCAGTGGTCGCTGAGGTCATCAGGCATAGTTCCTACTTAGTATGAGACATTAACTTTGTTTATAAGTATCCAGTCTAAGATACTCTGTTTCTTATTTGGTTTATTAAGCCTTGTTGTAGTGGTAATGGATTGAGTAAAACCATGTAGGTTTATATGACAGGAGGGATTTTCACTATTAATAGTATTTCAATCTGTATTAAAGTCACCCATAATTATAGTTTCTTGGGGGTAGTTAGTGGAAACCCAGCCGAGGAAGTCTTCTAAGATTGGTATGTTTTTGCCTGGTGGTATGTAAATACAGATGATGTAAAGAGCTTTTTGAGCATTTAACTGAAGTTTAGCTATGATGGCTTCAGCACTAGAATCCAGGGTTGGGCAGGCTGGGAGGGTGGAGATGCTAAGATGGTTCTTAAATAGAATTGCCACACCACCACCTTTACATTTAGTACGATCAAGCCTATGTAAATTATAGCCTTGGGGTATAATCTCAGTGTCTTTGGTGGCTGGCTTTAGCCAGGTCTCTGAGAGGCACAGAATGTCAAAGTGGTGAATGTCTAACAGTGCATGTAAGTAGAGTACTTTATTATTTACACTTCGTATATTTAGATGACCTATGAGTAGGGTGTTATTGAAGTTGGGCTTAGATACTTGAGGGGAGGGATTTGACGGGCCTGGGTTGGGGTGAATATCACCGTCTTGTAAGGTAGGAGTATTATGTCTGTGTGTGAGGCAGCTTTTAAGAAGGGTTATTTGTTTCATTTTTTTATCAGGGGGTAAGGCATAGGTAAGATGATAGTGCCTATGGAATTTGGGAAGGTGATAGCTAGGGGTGGAGGTTGAATTTAGGAAAGAGGAAAGAGAAGTGTGGAAGATAGATGTATGTTTATTTATGAAGTCTGGCTGGTTTTTGAGTGGGTATTCAAAGAAGGTAAGAAGGTAAGAAGAATAAAGGGAGGTAGAGAATAGTGCTAAGAATATCACCATGGTGGGTAAGTATAGAGCCATATGTAGAAGTGGTGAGGTAAGGGAAGTTATAAAGTAAAATAGAGGAAGAGAGGATAAGAGAGGTAGAGTTATAGGTATAAGGCAAACAGGAAGGAAGTAATAGCTGGATATGAAGGGGTGTGAAAGGAGAATACAAAGTATAGGTATAGGTGTTGAGAGTGGAAGCTTATGAGAAGAAAGTTAATTGAGGAAGAGGAGAGAAGGTAGTAGTAGGAGAGTAGGTTGGTATAGCAGTGGAGGAAGGAGAGGGGGGGAAGAGTGTGTGTAGAAGGGAGGGGTTGAGTTTTTGGCGGGAAAGAACAGGATGGGTTGTAAGAGTAAGGGGGTGTGGCTAGGGAAGTATAAGGTTAGGACCCCTGGGGGTGGGTGGGTATTGGGGGTAGGGAGAGGAGCGGAGTGAGCCCGCAGGGCGAACGGAGCGGGATACAAAGAATCCAGAGAGGAAGGAAAGAGTAACAGAGAAAGTTAGCAAGTAGAAGGCTTGAGATAGTAAGCGTAAGGAGGAGTGGGTCACAGAGCACTACAGAGATGGAAAGGAATGGAGAGGGAAGGTGAAGGTAGGAAGAATATGGAAGGGAATAATCAGTACAGTAGGTCTAGATGTGTACAGAGTGACACCTAGTGGACAGAGAGGCGAGGTACAGAGGAGAGTCACAAGGTTCTGGGGCAGGAAAGAAAATCAACATATACTAATGGGAGGGGGAGTACAGGCTAAGTACAACAGTAGGAAAGGTAGAGGAAGATTAATCAGAGTATGGGGTGAGGGGGGTGCTGCTGGCAAGCTTAGCTGGGAGCAATACAGAAACCGCACCAGATAAAAATGGGCAAAGACCACAATCAAATTAAGTAGACATACTCTCTTAAAACCTGAGGTAGTAAGTTTGTAGAAGAGTGCAGGGGTCCAGAGCTTTCAAAGGTAGTGGGCAGAAAGTACCCTCATAGAGTAGAGAAGAGTTCAGCCCAGGCAATCAGACACTGGGTAAGGCAGGAGAATTAGTCTCTTAAAACCTGAAGTAGTAAGTTTGTAGAAGAGTGTAGGGGTCCAGAGCTTTCAAAGGTAGTGGGCAGAAAGTACCCTCGTAGAGTAGAGAAGATTTCAGCCCAGGCAATCAGACACTGGGTAAGGCAGGAGAATTAGTCTCTTAAAACCTGAGGTAGTAAGTTTGTAGAAGAGTGCAGGGGTCCAGAGCTTTCAAAGGTAGTGGGCAGAAAGTACCCTCGTAGAGTAGAGAAGAGTTCAGCCCAGGCAATCAGAAACTAGGTAAGGCAGGAGAATTAGTCTCTTAAAACCTGAGGTAGTAAGTTTGTAGAAGAGTGCAGGGGTCCAGAGCTTTCAAAGGTAGTGGGCAGAAAGTACCCTCGTAGAGTAGAGAAGGTTTCAGCCCAGGCAATCAGACACTGGGTAAGGCAGGAGAATTAGTCTCTTAAAACCTGAGGTAGTAAGTTTGTAGAAGAGTGCAGGGGTCCAGAGCTTTCAAAGGTAGTGGGCAGAAAGTACCCTCGTAGAGTAGAGAAGAGTTCAGCCCAGGCAATCAGAAACTAGGTAAGGCAGGAGAATTAGTCTCTTAAAACCTGAGGTAGTAAGTTTGTAGAAGAGTGCAGGGGTCCAGAGCTTTCAAAGGTAGTGGGCAGAAAGTACCCTCGTAGAGTAGAGAAGAGTTCAGCCCAGGCAATCAGACACTGGGTAAGGCAGGAGAATTAGCTATTTCAGCTAGGAGCGCTCAGCCACAGTCGCACAGCAGCAGCGAGGTAGACTAAAGGTAATTTAGATTTTACAGATCCAGAGCATGACTGCAGGATCCATCTTTTCTTGGCTCCATGTGCAGTCTTGCAAAAAACTGCTTGAACTTCTAAACACTAGGTGCCAGTTCTGTGGCCTGTCCTTGCAAGCTCATATTCTGTAACAGGCCCCACTAGATCCTTTCTTACTTGGGGATGCAAGGAGTTCTCTGCATCTTTGTGGTAGTTTGGAATTCTAGTTTTGTGAACCTGGGAGAGAAGGTGTAAAACCCATTTGTCCTTTATAATGTTTATCCAACTTTAACTTTAACTGAAGAGAGCCAACTGGCCCACTATCCTTAAATGCTGTGGAGGAAGGATGGGATAGGGGTTTTGAGGAGGTGAGAGGGGAAGTAGAAGTGTTAGGTGGGCACAATTGCTTCTTATCAGTGGTTTCACCATGCAGGCGAAAGACCTATCTCTGTCTTCTGGTTGCCACTTCCGTTATTGTGTGCTCTTCCTAATGTTTCATAGGTTCATAGGTTTATACTAGGCTAACAACCACCAGGGTCTTTATAAGCCTAGCCATGCAACCCAACCTAGCTTTGTCACAGAGGTATTTGGACACATATATGGTGAGGTGTGTTAGTATAGAGGTAACTGAGGGTTACATGGGAGAAGGCATGTTAGTTGGGTTTAATTTACTTACTGTCAGCCTCTGTCCATCATAGACATGGGGACCAGACAGGGGCTAAATTAGTGATTTCTCATCCAGAAAATAGAGTAAGTGACAAACTCTCCTTCTTGTTGAAGCTTATTGCATAGTGGGGGGGGGGGATCTTTTGGACACATACCAGTCTCTCCAGCATGTTTTATTTATGTTGAAGGTAAAGTTGAGGTCCTTGGATCTAGTGTTTCTGGTGCCATTTGTTTTGCTGATGTACAGGAGCTCTAACAGAGTTTGATCTCAGGATGCCTTATATGCTAGCCATAGATAATCTATCTGTAACCTGTAGTAAACTGAGTACAAAAAATGTCCTTAAGGCAATTTATGCAGGACAGAATATTCATACCCTGGGTTCTCCTGGTAAGGACCTTTGAGGGCATTCCAACTTTGCAAATGTCTAGTTAGGTGCATGCCGTAAGGAGCATTATACTCATTGATTTGTCTGAAATAGGCTGAGTAGAGTGGTATTATAACTTCCTTGGGCCTGGATGCCATGCCATTGCTTATGGGTTTGGTAGCATACAACTGCTTTTTTTAATATCTTGGCTAAATGTCGGTCGAAGGCCAGATTACTGTCTACATCATATTCCAGATACCAAACTATTGAGTTAACTCTTAGGGGTCTTTTATCAATGGAGTAATTAACTTAGGTTGATGATTTTCCAAAGGGCTCTAAAATTCATTTCTTCACATTGAGTCTTAATTTGTGGCTTTGCCCAGTCATTTCTTTGTATTAGACACTTTTGTAGGATATCAAACAGCAAACTAAATAACAAAAAGCATGAGAATGAACTGAAGCCAAGAAAATAAAATTTATTAAGCGCTTTCGTCACAATTACCAATGACTTCTTCAGAAAGACCCTTTTTTGTAGGATGTTGCTATCATGAGGGGAATATATGATAGCTCCCAATTTGCAGTCATCTGCAAACTTAGTTAATCAGATGCCTTTGATATTAGCCTTTGCTTTAGAGAAGTAGATGCCAAACAGGAGCAGGCCCAACATGGAGCCATGGGTTACACCACTGGTGACCAGTCACTTGGTGGATGTGGTCTCACTGATCCTAACTATTTGGGTCCTATCTATGAGCCAGGCAATGATCCAATGAGTTATGCAGGGATTTATGCCTTGTTCTGAGACTTTGTCAACAATATCTGAGTGTTGTATTGTGTCACATGCCTTGGCCAGGTCAAGGTAGGCAGTATATACCATTTTCCCCTCATCCATAGCCTTGGTGACCCTTTCAAAGAAGTCTACCAGGTTGAGTAGGCAAGACCTTATGTTAACAAAGTGAAACTGGCATGAGTCCAGTGTCTGTAGGTTGCCAAATGTTCTTGTTGATTGTTTGATAATTGTTCCATGGCTTTGCATATCAGACTTATCAAACTGATGTGTCTGTAGTTCCCAGGATCTGTTGATGGTCAACCCTTATAAAGAGGGTTGACTGTTGTGACCATCTAGTCACATGGTGCATAATCTGTTTTGAGGCTATAGTTAGAGTGCCTCAAGTGGTCCTGCTAGGTCATATTTTAGGTTATTTAGGAAGCAAACATGGATATTTATGGGGCCCATTGAAGCAGTGTTTTGGGCTTTAGCGAGCACCACCAGGACCTGCTCCCTGTTCATATTTGGAGGGCAAGATATGCTAGAAGGGATTTTACAGCAGGTAGTGGAGGGGTGAAGTTAGAGCTACATTTATTAATCAGAGGATTTGTTATGGTCAGTGAAGGTTTTGCAATTTTTTCCCATTTCTGCATACTACTGAGTGTTACCTCCTAACATAGCTGAAGAAGGCCTTGTGATTATCCTTAGCCTGGAAGGGTATCCTGACCTTGTAATTTGCCTTGTTGGATTTTATTAGACCTCTTAGTTTCGTTTCATTTTAGCTTCTTGTTTCATTGAATAGGAGAGCTCTTGTCTCCATGAGAGTTGCTCTTCCTGATTTTGGCCATTATTTTTTTTCTTTTGTTATATACCCTGTTAAGGTAAGGATTTTACCAGTGTTTTTATTTTTATTTTTTGTGTTAGATATGGGCATACTTCTAGTAGGTACAGCAGTATCAATGCAGCCATTTACATGTCTGCACAGGGTTTCTGTAAATAATTCTGAATAGGTAGCTGTGTTCAGTGGGTTTGATAAAGCCATGAATTTTTGACAAACTCTCACTTAATAGGATGTAGTTTGCTTTAGTATAGCTCCTATCTGTTACAGTTTTAATTGGGTTTTCTGGGTTTAATTTTATTTCAAGGGAGACAGATTTGTGGTCCAACTTCATGTGACATGGGTAGGGGTGGAACACTCTCAAATGGTGGTGAGTACTAGGTCCAATATGTTTGATCGTCTGGTTGGAGAGTACAATATCTGGTCCAGAGTGTTTATGTTGATAATGTCCAGGAAATGTGCCTCTGAGTTAGTGGTAGTGTATAGTGCCCAGTTTATAAAGGGGTAGTTAAAGTCTCCAATGAATAGGGTATTTGTATGGTGAGTGCCCTAGTAGGTTTAGGTAAGAGTTGTGAGCTTCATGGGTTATAGAGGGTGACCCATAGCTGGCCAAGACATGGTAAGGAACCTTGTCTATGGAGGCTTGGATATTGATGAACTCCAGGACATATTTGTTGCTAATATAGACCAAGACACCTCCACCTTTAGCCCCTGTCTGTGCTGCTTTTGGTCTAAAAGTGTACATTCTGTGGCATTAAAACAAGTCTCAGTGACAGCACAGATGTCTACATTCTCCAGAATAAGGAGAGGTTATAGAGTGTGGAGTTTTTAGTTTAGGCTCTGGGCATTGAGCAGTAACACCTTAAGGTTGTTTTGAATTTTATTATTTACTATTTTGGTAGTTTTGTTATTTTGACATTGCCTAAAAAGGCTTTGAGAGGGTGCATAAAGGTTTAACCAATATCTAAAACCTGGGGGTGTTGGGGTGGTGTAGACTATCCTTGACAAAGCAATGGGATTTGTTAACCATATCCTCCCATGCTGCTAAATATAGGATTCCACTGGAGTAATACCAGAAGCTAAGCCAGATGTTAAAATAACCATTTTCTGTTTGCAATGTGGCATCATCCTTGGTAAAAGTAGAATGCTGCTCAATGCAAGGCACATACCTGTCTGAGACACATATTCAGAGAGATCCATAATGTCTCTTTTCATATAGTCCAGTGAGGTAGATCTCAGGTCATTTACACCCACATGGACTATGATAGAATCATATTGATACCTGTGGTCCAGTGAATTGAGTGAGTGCATGCGTGATTTTGCAGATCCTTGCTCCAGATAGACAACTAACCATCACCTTTTCCTTGTCCAGTCTGGTGAGAGGGGTATCTTTGTGTGTCATACAATAGAATCCCCCATGACAAGATTACTAGGTAAAATGTTTGCTTGCCTTATGGGCTTTGTTCTTGGAGATCATTGGATGTTGGCTTATCTGTGGTATTAAGTGTTGCTTTTGCTGTGTGCTTTAGTGATTTTCGAGGATAGGAGTTGCAATTTGATGGCTTAGGAGGTCTTTGAGGTATGGAGAGATTTATTTTAATTGCCTCAGCATTAGAAGGTCTATGTGCATAGTGAGCAGTATACGTGAAGGTTGTAGTGTGTGTGTGTTCATGACAACCTTGCTTATAAGGGAGGTTTTTGCCTCCAAGGAAGTTATGTATGTACATCTCCTGCATACTGTATTAGTTTCTTTAAAGATTAAAAGGTTGTCTGAGTACATGAGACAATTTCTACTTTGTCTTAGAATGCCCATACATAACAAGATGGCCAGAGACATATTAGGAAATTGCAACTAAGTGTTGCCAAGAGCTGTATTAGGATTGTGCTATTATGGTTTAGAGACTTGGTTTTCAAGTGGTCACCTGAGTGGTGTTAGGGTTAAGGCTACATGTTAGTGCTATGATCTGATGTTAGTGCTGTTTGATGCACTGACTAAGCTTAGCACTAGGCTTAGTGCCATATAAAGCCTTTCTGTGTTACAGGTTAAAGTCCTAAATACTAGCTTTATAGGTTTGCTACTGTACAGGTTGCTGCTAACTTTCAATGCACAGCAAAAGTACAACTAAATCCAGAAAAAGTTCACTGGCTGATGAAACAATCTCACTTTAAACCTCCCTGGATACCAAAAACAAGTTGAGTAACTAGCTACAACAAATAATTTTCACTTTTAAGCCTCCATGTGTGTTTCCTAATTTAGACAGACCAGACTATCTTTTTACTCCCACTAGAATTGCAGTCCCAGCCTTCTTAATATAAAAACACACTTTAGTTGGCCAAAAGTGAAAGGGATCAGAAACAAATCAAGCAACTAGCTGCAGCAAGTAGTACTCACTTAATCCAAACAATGTGTAATCCAGTCTTCTTAATGTAGAAACACACTTATGTTAGCCACAAATGAAAAGGTATCAGAGACAAATCCAACAACTAGCTACAAATAATTATGATTCAAAGGCAGACAAGCCAGCAATGGGAAACACACACACTTTAAGGCAATTTCAAAATACACCAACAGTCTAAGGAAGGGTCTTCCTAGTTTCTTCTGTCAGTAACCAATAACATGAAGAGAGGGGGATACGACTGCGAAGAGCTTCAAGGGCCAAGTATAAAAAAAGACGAGACTAGGAGGAGCTTCCAATCATAGATATACAGTAGGGACAAGAAGCTCAAAACCTCCAAGTATGTGTGGGGAACCAAATTCAGAAATTATTACTGCATATTTATACTTGCATTGAATTTAGTTTTTAGTTTTTAGTCACTAGTTATGTAGTAACAGGAAGTTAATTGGATGTACAGTTTTAATACGTAAAAACTACGCCTTGTCTTATTACATCACATCAGTCAGAATAACAGCGTGACATTCTTCATAGCTATAGCTATATATATATTTTTAAGTAAGCTGCATACAGATATTTGTTTTTTGTTTTCTGTATTCTTATTATTTTTTAATGTTTTTACTAGTCTTTCAGATGCATAGTTACGTCGAAAAGGCAGCAGAGTTCTTAATATATTCATCTTAGATATATACTCCACTCATAAGGATTTATTATGAGAGAAATGGAATAAAAATGATACACTGTGTTTTTTAAACATTTTAAATGTTGCAATGATGACTTAGAAAGCCTTTAACCATGATGTATCTTTAATCATTTGATTAATTAATTAAGTGATCATGCACTGATTGAATTGAATTAAATGTTTGATTTTAACTATATAAAAGGCTGTAAGAATATGGTAGTAGTAGATCTGAAGAAGCGTGCATTAAGCACGCAAAAGCGCTTATCTCTCATTTTCTATGGAATAAAAGAAGCTTTTTGATATAACTGGACTTCTCGTGGTGTATCCTGACAACTGTTTTTACTACGATTTTGGCTTCCTTTGTGTTTGCAGCAGGATACTTTAGGAAAGTTAGCGGTAATTCTACTTGTTACTACTTGTTATAAGTGTAATATTGTAAATGTAGTTTAAATGTACTGCACTGGAAACAAAATGTAGTTCAAATGTCTTGTTTTCAAGCTTCCAAGCTTCCAGCAGTCTCAAGACTAAGATGGCTGACTACTTGTGTAATGTAAGGTACCAGTGGAGCTGAGTTAATTACCATAAGCTTCAGCTGCAGTTCATACAACTGGCCAAAGCTGCCTTTTTAAGTTTAAAAAATGACTTTCAACACATAATTAGATGACCAATGCTAACAATACACTTAAGAGCTTAAAGAAGTAACAATAAACACTGTGAAACCCAAACCAATGCGTAGCAGTAGCTTCAGCTTCAGAAGGGAACTACTTAAAAATGCAATAAAATGAAGGCCTAGGCCCAGCACAGAAATGAAAAACACTGCAGACTATAAAAATGCCTTAAATTAATATCTTTAACTTCAGATAAAGAACAAATACAACATACAAAACTGATTTAAAAGGTAAGATAAGTGCAATATTGTAAATGTAGTTTAAAAGTACTTTCCTAGATGTAAAATGTAGTCCAAATGCATTGTTTTCAACAGTCCCCAAATTTTATTTCCCTTCTTTTCCTTTCCTTTCCTTTATCTTGACTCTGGTACTGAAGCCATTGCTTGCTTAGTTAGTTCCTGCTACATTTAGAAACTATAGTGTAGAACAATTAGTTCCTGATACATTTAGCAACTGTAGAGTAGAACAGCTATTTCACTGACAGCATTATTTTTGTTTTTGCTCCAGTTTCTTGAAGACTGAGCGAGAGGGTTCTAAAAGAAAAAGTTTGAGGTCAAACAGGAAGAAGAATGCCAAACCAGGAATGGGTCAAGGGTGCTGGCAGGGCCAGAAGATAAATTTGGTGCCCTGGCAGTGTCAAGGAAGGGGCAGGAAGAGCTGCTGTACTAATGCACTGTATTATTTCACAGACACAACAAGAGTTGATGATGGGGGATGGAGGAGGGAATAAAGGACTGGGATAGAAGTAAAAGGGTTATATTCATGGGGATCTGAATCTGAGATGAACAGACTGAAAGCTTCTGAGCTCAAGGATATAGAGGGATCTGAAGAATGAAATCTTAAACCTTGAGGCATTCAGTAAACTAAATGAAACTTATTTAAGCACTTCATCTCCTCACTCATACCCTCCACAAATGAAGCCCAACAGTGACATGAATGTTGAAAAGCAAGCTGGAAATGATGTATGTATTAAAAATCAAACACAGAATGCAAACAGATTCATGGGTTCATATGTAAGTACTAGGCAATATCCTACAGCCTAGCTAAAAACTAGGGTTGCCAACTGTCCCGAATTCTTCTGGACTGTCCAGAATTAAGGGACACTGTCCGGAAGAATGGAAAATGCTTGTGTTGTCCGGAAAAAATGGTACACTGTGCACATTTTCTTTTAGTTTAAAAAAAAATTACATTTTTAGGGGCGTTCTTCAAGAACGCTGTTTGTGTCCGGGTGCAGATGATGAAAACAGTGTCTTTGCGACTGTTTACGTCTGTCTACTCACTGTCTTCCGCGCGTGTGGAATTTGAATTATAAAGAAGATGGACTGTATGCTGAAATGCCCCAGGCAAAGCACGAGTCCGGCTGGTGTTTGCTCTGAGTTTTCTCTAATCCAACACTGCGGCACATGTAAGTTCCATTTTTTTTTTCTTCAGCTCATACTGTGTTGCATTTTAATAGGGCAGGGTGCTGCAGTCCTGAGAGTATGTCCTCCTATGATGCCTAGTAGAAGCTATGAACCTGTTTTCAGTTTGACATCCATTTCCTATTGCAATATTACCGGCAGCTTACCATTTTTTAATGTAACATAGGCAATCAATTCTTCAAGGGCAGCATGCATTGATTTGTAGATGAAACACTGAAATATAAAATTGTTTGCTAGCAGCAACTTTTCTTTAGTTGCAGATTTCTTTGTTTAATGTGGAATTTAGATGATGTTTTACTTCTGCACTCTGCAGAGATTATGCATATTGACTGATATTGGTGGATTTTAATGACATAAGTATGAGTGGTCATTTATTGTTGAAATGTTCTGAATTGGGCAGTTTTGTCATTTATTGGTTCATGTGTTTTGTTTCAATGCTTACTGGCAAAATGTTTACAACTATAAATTTAACACACAGTCTAACAAGTGGTGCTGTTACTGTCATCACATCATCACTGTCAAAAATAATAAGGCTTGTTGAGGGCAATGTGTTTGTGTGTGTGTCTAAAAGCTGCAAGTTGAACGTTAGTCATATGTTTTTCATTCACTTATCAATGAGAAATCAGAAGTGTACAGAAAAGTATCTACCATTTTTGAGAGGTAGTTGGTATATGAAAAGAGCACCTATAGCATTACTTCTGCCTGATTACTGATGAGGCTTGTTGAGCAGCAGTGTCTGTCAAAGAGCAATATGGCTATCTTATTTATGTGAAGACGTCACTGTCACATCTCATCTGATGATGTACCCCTCTCTAAAGGGGCATGCATAGTCATCTGGAACAGTATGTATGTGGGTGTTTTGTACTCAAGTACCCTATTAGAACTCTCTGGAGTTTTAGTGTGAATTGGTTTAAGGGAACTAACATAAGGCCATTTTCATACGGTTAACATATCCAATATTTTAGAGGATTGTGTTGCCATAGCCAGGCAATATATGCTATTTAAGTATATCAGTAATATGCCAGTTTTGTTTCATTAGAGATTCTACAAGAGTATGAGCATACCAGTCTTGGCTGCTAATTCATGTCTGCTATCTGTTATTATATATTAAAATTTAATACAATCAGGAAGGAGAATCAAAGAACTTTTGCTTGGCTTTAAAAAATGTGTGCAAGGGGGCTATGATTTGAAAAAACCCAAAGGTAAACTTAATCCACCACTGGCCAGATGCATTTTCTTTGAATGTAGGTTTCAATGCTGTTTCAGTGAATGTGAGTTTTAAAGGCAAAGAAGTATTAAAGCTATGTCTGTTTATGAGAGACTGTATTGCTTGTTTTGCAAATGGCTATTAGTGTTTGTGCTGTAAAATTCTAAATAAAGGTTTTACATTAAATCCAAGTATCTGTAATCACTGTAGAAGTAAAGCCGAAAACAGTATGAACACAGAGTTTTGAACAGTATTTATGGCAACTGGGGAGAAATGGAGAGATAGCCAAATAATGGGACACCGGAATGGCTGCGTATGTGTGTGTGTGTGTGTGTGTGTGTGGGGGTGCATGTGTGTGGGGGGGACGACCGCATTTTGCTTTCATGTACATGTCCAGAATTTCTTACATGAAAAGTTGGCAACCCTACTAAAAACCAATATTTCTAAACTTCCTTCTAACCTCTAGGAGCACAAGAGAAGATAGACCAAGGGAGAATTAGAGGCTGTCACTCCAGTTATCTAGGTTTACCTTGCAAATGACAAGGGTGCTTGCTACTCTGATTGACACGTAGTGGAAGTTTGTCCCAGAGATGGAGATACATTAGGATATAAATCTAGAATGGTAACATGTCTTCTTTAACTGGTGATTGAGGTTTAGTTTTTCTAACTGGATATTTCAGGTGTCATTGGTTCTGCCTAGAATTAGGAGATCAATCGAACCTGGATCTTTCATGGCTTGTAAGGCTAGGCACAGACTTCCACAGAGGAATGTGTAAAAGATTGAGTACACTGAGAGAGGACTGCCAGTCTGTTGTTGCAACTAAAAGTGGCGGCCATTGATCTTTTCAGTTATGATTCTCCTCAGATGCCTCAGGATGAGTGATATGTTTAGACAAATACGTGCAAAATAAATGATCAGTAACGTCAAACTGTTAATATGAAATGTGATCTGGTAGAATCCACAGTACCAGCACTGCTGGCAGTCATTTGTTACTGGCATTGCCAGCATTCATTTCCATTCATTCGGTGTTAAATCAAAGCTGCCAATGTGTATTGTAGGATCTTAAAATGTAGTAGCTATTGCTACACTGCTACAGTTGAAGGTGCTTTTTTTGCTCCTCAATGAGATCTTTTTATTTACTTTGCTAATGTGTTACTTATTATTGCATTAATTGTTTTTAAAAGTCCATATTGCATTAAAAAAAGATCAGGATAGGCTGATCTCATCCCCAACACTTTTGCAAGTGGGGAAGTTGCCACTCTCACGCTACCACTGTAATTACACTCTACAAAAGAAGAAAGAAACTCTTTAAATTATGTAACTGATACAAAACCACTCTTTGCTAACAAAGTTTGGGGCAGTTACTGTCTTGCCTAAGGTCTGAAAAGTGTTCATCACTCACTTTCAGGTCACACAGGCTATTTGTGCTATTCTCACTCCTCTAGATATGTGCATCTTCTGGAACTACAGAATGAATAGGTCTTACCCTAGTAAATTACTGCAATCGCTGTCTCTAAGAAGGCAAATTGCTTTCAGGTGCATGCACACAATCAGAGTTTTGACTTCTGCAGTTTGTTGTCCCATTGAGATCATTGTCATTCTGCCAGGGTAGCTGATGCTGACCCCATTAACTGGTTTCTTCCCCATTCCCACATATTGTAAACTTCTTAGTTTGGGGGCATAATGCCCCCACTAGGCGCTTGCTGTGTCTTGGCAAAACATGGATCCACAGCTATCAAATTTTTTTCAAAAATCAGGAACACTGTCAAAAATAATGGAAAAGGTGTAAAAAGACTCCCAAGTGAGGGACAATTTTTAAATAGTAGTCTAAAATGATAAAATAAAATAAATAATTTACAAGGTTAATAGAATACTTCCATCAACATGCATTTTCTGAAAAATTAGAAATGTGATAGTCTATTGTCTGGCATTACTGACTAATTCTCAGTGATTTACCAGAAAAATTAAAAAAAATACAAGTAGCAGGCAAAATATGAAGTAAAATCAGGGGCATTCTGCAAAACCAGGGCAGTTGAGATGAATTTAACCTGTATCTACCACAAAATGACATACTTACTTTTTGTAATAGGTTACTCTGTAGGCATGGAGAAATTTCAACTCTTTGGCCATTAATACATTGTTTGTTATATAATGTATCTTCATAGTAATGTTTCTTTTTTAAAGTACAAGAGCTGTTTTCCCTTACTTTGGCAAGGCAATTTGCAATTATAGGCTGTTTAATGCCTACGATTACTTTCTCCTTATATACAAGGAGAGTTCAGTGCTTTTATCAGTTTAAGGCTTCCTAGTGCTTTCCTGCAGGTTATAGATTAAGTGCTAGTCACAGGGATTCAGATTTTAGTGCTACTACTGAGAAACCAGCTAGTTTTAAGGGAAAATTTAAAGAACAGACTTTCTGGCGCTGGGAATAGTTTAACCTTAGCCCCGCGATGCGCAAAATCGTGCAAACACGGGTTTTTAATCCAGAAAGTTGAAAGGGATAGAAATCAGCCCTGAATGGCCAAAACAATTACATATTATTGAGACGTACACAATGTTACATATACTTGAGATGTACCTCCCTGGACTACATGAAAAGAGACATGGAAGAGCTCTCGGATCATGTGGCCCAGGCAGGTATGACCCTAGCCCTGAGTAGCATCCTGCCTTCACCCAGAATGATACCACATTATAAAGACAAAATGATTGACTTCAACAATTGGCTAAGTTTCTGGTGTGATTCAAAGGGGATCCAGTATCTGTCTGCCTGGGACAACATGATCGACAAACCATGATGCTTTGCCAGAGATGGTCTGCACCTGTTGCCCCTGGAATTCAGGTTACTGGCTAAGGCCCTTGGCACCCCTATAGTGACTTTTTTAGGCAAGGCTCAAATGATAAAACTACCACAGTAACAGAGAAAAACATGCAAAATCTGAAGGTTATGCTGCTCAATGCTAGAAGTCTAAACCTCAAAATGCACTCGCTCGAGGCACTCCTAAAAATGGAGAACATTGATAGCTGTTCAGTAACTGAGATCTAGTTCAATGCTCCAGAGAGCACCCCTGCAATACCAGGCTACAACTCTTTACCACACTTTTCAGCCATCAAACCAGGACCAAAACACTAAGGGTGGTGGAGTGTCCATATTCACACCTACAGGCTAGTTGCCCAACACAATGCATCTGAAATATTACAGGTGCAACTAACACTAGGTAAGACTGCAATCCAATTGTAACTTGTTACAGATCCCCCACCATGCCCCAAGATTCTCACTACACCTTTCTAAACATACTGGAAAATATTAAGATACAACCTAACACCATAATACTGGGTGATTTCAACTACCCTGCCATTAATTGCAAAAACTACTCGGGTACCAACACTTTTGCCCAACGGTTCTTGGGATTCATAAATTCCAACCCCCTGGATCAACTAATCCATAGTCCCACCAGGGGCTCAAATATCCTCGACCTGGTCATTACCAACATGGGAGATCGATACTCCACACCAGCGGTCATCCCCTTGGTCATGTCTGACCATAAGCTAATCACCCCTGACGTCCGCATCCCACCCCCACCTCCAGTAGGGAAACCTCCATAAAAAAACTTCTCCAAAGCCAACTTCATGCTACTCAAGTCAGAAGTGACAAACTTCACGACATCCATGCAGATGGGAACTGAAAGTTCGACTGCCGAATCCAATACCAAGGCACTGTATGAGCATATCCACTCATGCATAAATCGTGCCATTCCAAATAGAACCAAGACGGTCTCCTCCAAAAAAAGGAAGCCAATTTGGTGGTCTCCTGCCATAAACAAGTTATACAACAGAAGGAAGAAACTGTTACAGAAAAAAGGAAAATCCCACAATACAAAAAACTCCCTTACCAGCCTCAGTAAGAAGCTGAGATCCCATATAAAATCCTCCAAAGCTAGTTATGAAAATAAAATTGCCAAAGATTCTAAGGACAACCACAAGACATTCTATGTCAAGAATCTAAATGGCAATACTCAGATATGCTCTGAGCTACAACAGAATGGCATTAAAATATACCTATCCCAAGGATATTGCCAATATCCTAGCAGATCGATTAAGTGCCAATTTCAACCCCCTCTCACCCTCTAAAGTGCCCATCTCAATACCAAAAGATTGCCAAATGCTGGTAATCACAGCCACACAGGTAAAAAATGCACTCTCCAAAGCTAAGAATACAGCATCCATGGGACCAGATGACATCTCGGGCTGTGTACTACATGAACTACAAAATGAACTGGCATCTCACCTAAGTGTCATGTTTAATCATAGCCTCACCTCAGGCTTTGTGCCCAATGAGTGGAACATGGCTACAGCTATCCCACTCCACAAGGGGGGGTCCACCTTGGACCACAGGAACTATCATCCCATCAGTCTAACGAGCCTGATCTGCAAAGCCATGGAACGCATTATCATGGAACTTATAAACAAAGACATTGGCAACCTTCAAACAATGGACCCCTCCCAGTTTGGTTTTGTGAAGGGCCGATCTTACCTCCTCAACCTGACTGACTTCTTTGAATCAGTCTCCAGAGCCGTGGACGAAGGTAAGATGGTCCACACAGCCTATCTGGACCTCGCCAAGGCCATTGACACCATCCTCCACTCTGGAATCATAGATAAACTTACTAAGCTGGACATTAATCCTTAAGTCACTCGATGGGTCGCAAACTGGCTTACTGACAGAACCTACACTACCGACTCCAAATCCAGCTCCAGACAAGTGGAGTACCTCAGGATTCAGTCCTGGGACTGCTCTTGTTTGGCATCTACTTCTCCGAAGTACAGGCCAACACCAAGGGACTCTGACTAACAATGTGCATAGATGACTGCAAACTGGGAGCCATTATCGAATCCCCAAATGATGTGAATATCCTACAAAAGGGCCTTACAGAGACCAATGCTTGGTGCAAGAGTCATGGGCTCAAGCTCAATGCCAAGAAATGTATAGTTATCCCCTTTGGGGAAAAAACATGTACCCATGAATTACAACATAAGTTGCAGTACACTAAACACTGAAAGTGTGATAAGGGACTCAGGGACACAGGTGGACAGTGGTCTCACTTTCAATAACCACATCACCACAACAGTCAGGAAATCCTTCCATGTGGCACATCTCATTACTAAGGGCTTTTCATCCAGGAAAAAGGAGGTCATTGTCCCACTGTATCCATCCCTCATTAGACCCATTATAGAGTACAGCACCCCATTTGGTATGTACATCACAAGACATTTGCAATAGTTGGAAAGGCCGCAAAAATACCTCACTAAAAGAATCACAGGCCTAAACCAGATGCCCTATACAGACCGTCTAAAAAAAAAACTCCAGCTATACTATCATATATCATCTACTCAGAGGCGATCTCTGCTTAACATACAAGACCATGTCAAACCCAGAGCTGATGGACATGCTACACTTAAAGAAATCTCAATCCCTCAGAGCTAAGTACTCCAGGGATCTAAACCTGGTCACCACAATGAACCAAACATGCTGGAGGTATAGATTCCTGTCTCATAGACTTCCCATACTCTGGAATAGACTGCCTATACATGTTGAGCAGAGTGCCTCTTTGTCCCTCTTCAAAAGGAACCTTAACGACTGGATGGGAGATAGGATATTCACCCCAGGGATCATGTCAGTCACCCTGCTAGACAGGGGATAAGGGAAGTAAAATTTTTGGGAAAAAATAGCCAGGGAAATGTTATGGCTAAGCTTGTATAGGCCCTAGGGCTGATAGCCTATGAACCTATAATACTTGGCTGTCAATGCTTAATTTTTGCTTAATTAAAATATACATTTTATGGTACAGGCCCTTCTAATTCATGTGACTCTGGAAGACAGACGAGTAGTGACAACCTAATCAGTATGTATACTCTTACTCAAGATATTAATTGACAGCTGGCTTAGTTAGATGTTTTGTTGAGAATATCTTTGTTACTAAATATAATTGATAATAGTCCTTCCATTATTTGCCTCTGTCCATGCAATCACAGCCATGGATCCTTGGGAAATATGAATCACCCATTCTAAAGATGTAAACCTTTGCCTATGATCTAAATAGGACCTGCTGGAGGGACAGGCATGTATCCTAGAGACTACTGTGTCTCTGGAACATGCTTTACATCCATGTGAAGCAGAGTTCCTTCCTAAACCAATTCAAGTATAACTTGGACAATTGGATGGGGAACAGGCAATTCATCCCTGGTTTGGTACCTATGTCTCTAATGGACACAGGTAACCTGTAAATGGTTCATCTCCCAGGAACCTGCTTGTAAATGTATCGTCTGCCAAGCCCCTGCTTACACTTATCAAGGGTATCACAACTTCTCAGAGATTTGGGATACATGGCTAGGCTTAAAAAGGCTCTTGTGGTCGTTAGCCTAGTAAACACCTATGAACCTACAAACTTATGGTTGTTTTCAAATAAATGTTGAAGCTGCCAGACACTCTGTGCACCAAATGGTTCATATACAGATGGTATTGCAAGTTTTTATCTCATTCTTTATGTTGCTGCCAATTTCTATCTGTTTTTACACAAAATTCACAATTCTTGTAAGGTGTCATTACCAACAGTTTGGCTAATATTTTGTGATTAAATCCAACCAGGAGACCACATGGTATACACAAAACTTCCAACAAAGACACACCATGTAAACAGCTGGATGACAACCACAACAGGAGCTCAGTTTACACAAGTTTAATAAAATGATAGCACAAATTGATAAGTTAAGCCTTCGATGTGCTATCATTTTATTAAACTTCTGTATCTTGAGCTCCTGTTGTGGTTGCCGTTGGGCTGCTTACACAGTGTGTCTTTGTTAATATTTTGTAATTACTTACACACTAAACAGTGTTTTTATATTTACCATTTTTTTGTAAAAAATAGATAGTTTTGTAAAAGGGGGAGTGGTCCTGTTTTGGCATATGCTGCTAATAATGACCATATTAAGTTATGTAGGTACTGTTCTGGATTTTCTGGGGATCAACTGCAAGACATCTTTGAAGAAGTTGATAAAAGCCGCACAGCAATACAGGGAAGCTTTCCCTTTTTATTTCTGAGAGATTGTCAAACTGTGAGGACCCATTGAATGCTGAAGAACACATTGATTTGAATTATGCTTTTTGTGTCCTTTTGCTGATATGTTCTATAAGTATATATATTTATTTATTTAACATTTGTTTACCAGGAAAGTCTTACTGAGACAACGCCCATTTTCAGTGGAGGCCCTGGGGAGAAATGCTCCAGAAACATGTTTTTGGAATGTGGGAGAAAACTGGAGTACTTGGAGGAAACAGACATGAATACAGGGACAACTCTGCACAGAAGCACCCCAGCCGAGAATCAAAGCATTGAACCTTTTGCTTTGAGGTGGCAATGCAAACCGCTGCACCACTGCATCATCTCTGATATGTAGTGTTGGTATTCGTTACTTGTTTATTTTACATGTCAACTGTATTATGTGAGCACTTAATTGAAACAAACTTGGATTTCCATCCTTCTTTGACTTTTTTTATAATTCTGTTCTGTTCTTCTTTAATTGCATAGTCAGTTTTCTGTGATGGTAATTGCCTAACTTTTTGCTTATTAACATGCACGTGTACTTGTCTATCTGTTTCTGGCCTGTGTAGTTTTCTTCTACTTCTGTGCTGTCTGAGAAAAGCAAACAGGGAAATGAAAGTTTAACTGTAGATTCCTGATGAGGTTCTTAGCCCACATACACCACAGTGGCACACATACAGATACCTGGGGGAATACTCTAAAACTGGTGCAATAAATCAGTCCCCATTAGCCTAGTTCAGTAGAGATGTCATGATTGTGCATGATGAGAGCATTTAGGTTCTTGGTGTTTCTCAGGTGCTTTGTTTAAATGATACAGAAAAATAACTCTAGGCAGTAGGGGACTGAGATTCTGACTGCTTTCTTATGTTTATGTAATCTGTATAGCAAACTCCAGCCTGAGTAAGTCTGAGGATAATGCAAGGGAGTCTAAGTTTATTACCTTATTCTTTACAGTCATGCTACCTCATATCTGTTTCCCAGTTAGTGTTGGCTTGTTTTTCTTTAGTACTGTATACATCATTATGTCTTGAACATATGCATTTTGTGGGGTGTGAAGATAAACTTGGAGATACAGACAAGTACTGTGACTGAGATGAGAGAGCAGTTCATGGACCAGGAAGTGCTGTTTGTGCTTAGGCTACATTTTGTGGATCGCCACTTTTCCATGTTGTACCCCTCTGTCATATATTTCCTTTGCTTACATCTGAACAAATGAGCTTCTCTAATACCATAAGACATTACCAGCAGTAAGCAATGGTAAAGTAGCCCCATGGCAGTTACACACACACAGCAGCAATACTTTGGCTTCACCAGTTCTTGTTTATTTGTTTGTATGTGTGTGTGTGTGTGTGTGTGTATGTGCATATGTATGATCATATGTGAGAAGGTATACATAACAAATATGTGTATTAGTTGTTGGACAAGTACAAAGAATCATAGGAAATGTAAGGCAATTGAGTCCTATGATCATTTACACTATGTCAGTACCTGCCCTCATACTAACCCCCCCTCTCTCGAGGAGGGCCAGGCCAGTCAAGCCAATGGTCAATTTGTGAAAATGAAATTTTGTAGTCCAGCCCCATGATGTTTGTGCAGGTTAGGAGATTCTGTCCTTGGCTGACAGCCTTGTGGGCATAGCTCTGTAGCGTGATATCTAGGGAATGAAGCACAGCACAGAGAGATGTATAAGTAAGAATGGCATAATGAAATCCTCAGCACAATTTATGCATTAAATATAACATGGAATAAGAGGAAGATTGTTGGTGTGAGAGAGCACAGTTGTGTGCAATAAAGTGTCATTTAGTAGTGAGCCTAAGTTTGCTACTAGATAAAGATGAAGATGTCTGCATTGAAGGTTGTGCGAAAGTCAGTTGGCTGCGTCAGCACAGAGGCTGAAGGCAGCAGCAAACCATGGATTTTCATGCCAGTTGCAAGTATACTGCAACCATTTGATTTAACTGCTTGACTGCAGCTTCAGACTGTAGGAAAGAAGGTCCACTGAGTATTTGTTAAGAGCTTTGCATCAAGATTTTTGTAGCATCTATTACAGGGTATGCTACAGGTATTCCACTGAACATTTATAAAGTGTTTGTTCAGATTGGGGCAAAGAAGTTTGTAATTATTTCAGATGTCTGGATATTTCATTTATGGAGCTGCTGTTTGACTGTACTTTCTTAAACATTTGAAATAGACTATGACCTATTGCTTTCCAGTTATCACAACTTGGGGTATTATCCAAATGAGCAAGCAATATTTTATATCTGTTTGGCAGACACTTCATCAGTATTGAAGAGATATTTTGTATTTTAATTCTCAGGAATGAAAACAAAACTCAGAATCCTGTCAGAACGTGCTGGTCTTTGAAATGCATATACAGTCTTCACTCCTCTGCCTTTATTGGCATGTTTTTCTTGCAGGATCATTCCTGCTAACTTTTGAATTGCATTATTAATTTCATAAATTTACTAGTTAGCATTTGTGTAATTTGTCTTTATTCCCGAAGTTTGAAATGTTCTGGCTGTATTGGGCACATATTGTCTTGATAATTCTATCAGTCATAGTTTATAGTGTCTGTATATATTTAGCAATATGTACTTAGTTCGTTCATTTTATTTCATGATAAGAAAATAATTTAAGTTTAATTGGCATATGCATTATCAGCGTAGGGTATGCCAAAGGCATAGTTTGCAAGGCTGTGGATGTGATATCCAACTGTGCATCCTAGGGGCCAGTGTACAATGTAACCTTTCTGAATACCTATCCAATCATTTAGTTCCCATTTGAAAGAAGATAGCATACATACATACTGCTTAATATGGTTCTATATAATAGACCTATCTTTCCACCTTGTTTTTTTATCTGCTGGTAAAGAATCAGATCCCTGGTTCTGATATGCGTGGGACTATTAGATTTGTGGAAATACAAAAGATTCAGGAACATTTGGGTCCCTAATGACTTAGAAAGCAAGGAATAAATTTCTATTCTACAGTCTATAAGATACTGAATGTATGAAGAATGTTTCTAGATGTGGGATTTTTTAAACCAGTGATCTTCTTAGGTAAGAACATCTGGGGTCTTTCTAGTTGCCTGATATTTCTAGTGAGGTACATACAAAAGGGGGCATGTATTCAATAATTGGCCTAATCAAAGCTGAATATAAAAGAACAGTGAACTCTTTACATCTGAATGATATTCCTTTTGTAATTAACCATGCTAGCTAGAAGGATTTTCTGACTACCATTGTTATATGATGATCAAAGCATCGGGAATTATCAACCCACATTCCAATGTCTCTAATTACATTGTTATTTTGAAGAGGAGTATTGCCTATGTTCTGTGCTAGGGGAAGGATAGTCTACCAAATGTTAGAATATTGCACTTTTTAGTATTTAATTTAGGCACACTTTTAGTACACCAGGTATTTACATGTGCTACGGGGCTTGGTTGTCAGAGGGTGACCTAACAATGACTTCCAATTTACAGTCATCTGCAGTCTTAGTTAGCTAGAGGTCTTGATTCATGGTTCAGAGATCAGAAAAGAAAATTGCAAACAAAAGGGGTCCTAGCACACAGAGTCCTCTGGAACATCATTGATCAATTTAACACTTCCTGATGCTATCTGCATCACGTTGGTTTTGTCATTTAGCAAATTTACTGACCATCTCACCACATAGGTATTTACTTGTACTATGTTACGCTTACTAATGCTTGCATAATATATGTTGGCAAAGGCCTTGGGCGGGTCAGTATATGCCATGTGGTAGCATGACAGCTGTCAACAGTTTGTGTTACTCTTTCAAAGAAGTTGGCCATTTTCATTAGACAGGATCTACCCTTGACAAAGCAAAACCTGCTGCAGGTCTTGCCTGATGAGTCTTTTAAAATCATAATTTATCAGTTCCATTGTAATATGTTTCATGGTTTTGCAAATAAGAGGCATCAGACTGATGGACCTAAAATTTCTGGGTCAGACAACCTGTGTAGAGTGGCATCACCACTGCTGTACACCAAATCGCAGGGACACAACTAATGACTAAACTCAGTTTAAATAATTCAAAGTATTGTTGTACTAGGGCTTGTTTATTACTGTTGTTGTTTCTTAGTTTTCTAACATAACTAAATACAGATTTGCAGTTGTCCCTGGCTTCTGATGCTAACCTGACTTCATGGGCTGCCTTAATAGTCCTAATAGCATTTTCAAGTTTTTAGTCAAATTCTTGATGTTGTCCTTGATTTGAGGGTCTTGCAATCTGCTGTATACCTTAAGGAACTTTTATTTGTTTTATTGTAGAACATATTTATGTTGTTGGAACACCAGTGTGGTTTGTGGAAAAAGTTTTCTACAGAAGCATTTTTTGTTTCATTTTTTATGTTTAAAAGGTATGGAAGCAGCTTTTTATTATAACAGCACATATACAACAAAATGGAGACAAGAAACAAAAAATTACACTGCATACATTTAGGAACAGCAATGTACACATGATCTTTAAATTCTGGTACGCCAGCATGTGTTTGATTTTTGTTGAAACCTTGTCCTTGGTGGTGCTGGAGCCATTGGTAAGGATCTTTTTCCAGTTTCAGTTTAAGACATTTTAGTGTGAATTGGTGTAGAGTGTTATGGAAGTGTGTATTGCTCTGTCATGAATGCATTTCTGAGAGTGAGGCCTCCATGTTTATCAAATACTTACAAGTCTCACATAAGCATATTTTGTACCAAGTGAAAGTTCATCATCTCTGAGAATTAGGCTATTGCTACACTGCCTAAGTATACCAGGTACTTCGAGCTGGCAGCAAAATGAATAAAAGCAGGCTAACCTTCCATTTTAGTCTATGGATATAGGGAAGTTGTTAAAAAAACAGTGAGTACTATAGTTAGTTAGCTGAAGTGGCTATTGGGCTATACTATGGTGAAAAGTAGGCTTTTGTGTAATCAAATCAGATAATCTTGGGGGGGGGGCTACTGATGGTTTTCCTCACTTCTGGCCTAACAGCCCTGCTGAATTATTTTGTACATGAATGTTTGAGTTAATCTTCTGTGTAAAAACTTTGAATGACCAATGTGCTCTTTTTCAGATGTAGTTTATACACAAATTGTTTTTAGTGAAACTCATTACATCATACCTTTATTCAAAAAAGCTATCAGCATTTTTTTTTCTTTTCTTTTCTTTTATATGTGGATGCACTCCTCCCACCTGTCCACACACCCTTCTCACAGTGGTCTTAGCAGCCATTAACCCCTAGATCAAGTATAAAAAACTCCAAGGTTGCATACTCTCATGCTGCGTTACAAAATGTTCCAGATAACCTTACCTATTTGAATGACTAGTTCACTGATATACATACAGGGGGATTCAATAAAGCTTACATGATAATTTTACAGTTTACGTGTCATGGTGGGATGTGTACACAGCCACAAAAACTTTTAGATTCAGTAAACTCTGTGTAGTGTCATGCAGCAGCACACACTCATGCACAAATACAGAAACTTTCGTGACATGCAATTTACAACTTAAGTAGTTGAATTTTATGCTAATCAACATGGTGGAGCAATTCAACAACCTGTAACGCAACCATGTAGAAAAGTTTCCAAATACAGTCACGGAAATGAGTCCACATGGAAACAAGAGCATGTAAAAGCTCTTACATTTGTACAGAACTGCCCTTAACATGTAACACCACACATATTTTGGCCGAATTACACAGGGTAGATGCTAGAAATCAGTGTAGCAATCATAATAATGTCATTTTAAGTGCAATGACATAAATGCAGCTTCGCTCCTCCATCCCCGAATGAAGGATATACTTGTAAGTAATCCAGGCTGCTAAAATGTGTAAACCTCCATGAAACAGAGTATGATACTGTAATGTAAGCGTATGCAGGATGTACCTGATGGATTACAGTATTCCTATGTTACAGCATTGGGCTCCTGTGCAATTTCCCTGCCCACACGGTTCCAGGCTATCAGCATGGTGAAGATGTAATGATGTCAAAACTCATAAGAATTGTTGAATCACAAAAAAGAGTAACTGTGTGGGGATGTTCATTTCATGTAGGCACTTCCACAGTGTTCGTGTTAAATGCGTGGCAACAGTGAATGCTATCGGGGGGGGGGGTGTCAGGTTACACTTCCAGAGGTGAACATGTAGGGCTGTGAAGGGTGAAAATGCATGTAAGCAATGCACAATTCCTGAGTTCTGTGTCATCCTCATTATGTGTTTGTTAAAATGTGTGGTCTTTTTCTGGTTTGCCTTTTTTTTTTATTTGCTATTATTTTGTTTGTGAGATGCAGCACTTAGAGCAACCATGAGAAACAGAAGAATGAATGGCAGGTTTCTCCTTGCTGTTATGTAGCTATTCCTGTGGCAGCACATGTATGTGTTAGGGTTGGAATATGGTCCTGGGTTCGACTCCAGGGTGTGCAACTTTTCCTTCACTTTTTATGGTCCATGTTTGCGCAATATCCCAATAACTAAGGAAATATCAATTTTGCCTATGCTTACCTTATTTATATGAAGGTGCGCAGAGGTGTGCATAGCTGCACATAGCACAGTAATAAGCAAGTAACAGGTTTGTTTAATAGATGCAAGTTATAGCATAAACAGGTGAATTGCATGTTAACCAACCAGTCCAACACAGTGGAGCTGTTCAACAATGTATAAAGTATCCATGCAGCCTATCTCTTGGTTTTTCCTTTATCCTTCAATACTATTGGAGTAGAGACAAGGAAATTTTAACTGACACAATGCTACGGGCTGCTGCAGCTATTCAACATCTGCATGTGCTAGAGGCTGAAGCTAGTGCTGCTGGTGCTGTTGACAATAGGCCTAGGCCGAGTAGGAGAAGAGTGTTCAGGCCCAGAGTAACTCTCTAGGTGCTACACGAACCGGAGATTGTAGAGTGCTACAGGGTGAACAAGAACACATTACAAGAACTCTGAACTCTGCCACCCTCAACTCAGAGTTTGAGCCAACCAAAACTAACATATGTGAAGCCCTTAGAATATTAGTTACTGGTACCTTTCAAAGATGAACTGAGGACATGATGGGTGTCACAGGCATTAGCATCCAGGATCCTCCACCAGCGTTTGGATGCTATGCTCATACATGCCAATGAGTATGCATTTTTCCTCCGTACTTCTGAAGACGAGCCAGCAATAAGGAACTGTTTTACCATGTAGCACACTACTCTGAAGTACTGGGTGCCATAGACTGCACTGATGTATACATTAAGGCATCACCTGGTGAGCAGGGTACAATCAACATTAATCCCAAGGGACAGCACTCCATCAACTGCCAAGTCGTGTATAATGTGAAAACAGAAAAAAGTACCACAGTCACCTTGCTCCAGCAAAATAAATCCAAGCAATAAGAAAACTACTGGAAAGAGCCAAAGAGAGTTCTATTTTCTGAACGCAAATTTATTAAAAGCGTTTTCGCCTTGCTCACTAGCTTGGCTTCCTCAGAGAACATTTCAATTCAAATAATAAAGTGCAACGTTTATGCTAACCAAAAGGAAGTGATGTCATTAAAATGTCATTTGAAAAAATGACTTCAAATTGATACAAAAAATACAAAAAATACAAAAAGTATATGTGTATCATGAAATTGTAAGATGACTATAAGTCATTTTTCAAACAATAATAATCATATAAAAACTATGTATAAACACAGCTATAGAAGTTCCTATGAACATTAAACATAATATAAAAAATAAAAAGTAACTGAAGAGCTTTTTAATTACAACTCAGTAAAATATGTAAGACAAATAACTGGCAAAAGAATACATACAAGATCATAATGAAAATAGCCTACTTGTTTTAAAAACCGTCTGATCATAAAAAAATTATTATTGGACAATAAAAAATTAGGCCATAAGACCTTAGATCCATAATCTAACAGGAAAATCTAATACTCTAACATTCCAAAAACAGAAGAACATCATGCCCATGAGAGACTAAAACTCTAAAAACTACTAGAACTAAATATTCTAACTGGAGATGTTATTACAAAAGAAGGTTAGTCTGAGTTAAAAGAGAAATAGGGAAGTCAGCGTAAATAACTTCTCAATTTTAGAACTGGTAAGATGTTGCAATTGTCGTTTAATCCAGGAAAATGAAAAGCATCTGTCCTGAATTGCCACTCTAACTCAAGAATTTCTAACAGTAGTGTAGTTGGGCCACCCCTAATAGATGTTTTAGTTTGATCAATTGCCATAAATGAAAAACTATGCCCTGGTTGGTCAATAATATGTTTGGCTAAAGCATTGTTTTCATTTCTGTTGTTAATAGCGTACAAATGCTCATACATACGATCGCGTAATCTACGATCCGTCTTTCCAATATAGAAAGACGGACAGCAATCGCATAAGGCCACGTACACTACTGATTTGCTTTCACAATTGAGGGGAACCCTTATGGTATATTTCTTGCCCCTCACGGTGAATGTCTGGCCAGATCTGGTTTTGTAACATCTGTTACAAAAACCACAAGGGTACATGCCCAACTTTTTATTGTAAAATTTGCTAGAAAAATCCCTCTGTAATAGCTCTTTTAGATTCATGTTTCTTTTAAAGACAAATCTGGGGAAATGTCCAAATTTCTTTGTCAAGTTGGGATTACTTAAAATAAAGTCCCAATTTTTCCGTATAATTGTGACTATTTCCTTGGAATCAAAACTGTATGTGGTAACATAACTTAGAGATGGGTCAACCCTAGTTCTTTCATCAATAACCACAACTTCATTCTCAAAGGAGCCTTCATGAGTAGATGCAAATGTGACATTGGGTTGCAAATCATTTACTAGATTTTCCTTGAATAAAATGGCCTTAAAAAAACCATTAACTCTTTTTGAATTCACTTCATTAAAGATTTCGTGTATAATGCCCAGGGAATTATCTTGAATGTGTGTGCTGGCAACCCTGGCAGTTATTATGACTCCCATATCTGGCACACATCACAGCTATACCAGATGTTTGCTAGCATTAACATCCCACAGGGCCATTTACTGGGGGATGCTGGCTATGCCATGGAACCATGGCTAATGGCACCCATCAGAAGATATGAGGTACATGCTCAAACTAGAAACCTCATAAAGCATGTGTTTGGGCTTCTGAAGTCATGGTTCCAATGCCTAGATATATCCACTGGAGCCCTGCAGGTATAAACCATGCACATGTACATAAGTATTCAAAGTACGTGCTATGCTTCACAATCTGATTCTGTGGAAACAGCTGCAGCAGGATCAGCAAGAGGCAGGAACACACATCCCCCACCTAGTTTACCACAGCCTTGCTATGCAAAAGTCAAACAGTAACCATCAAGTATGCCCAATAAGGGTACTTGTGTTGTTACACAGCTAGGCTACCAAGCAGCCTACTGCTTTTAGGCTACTAGCCTCAGATGACACTAGGAAACAATGTACCTATGCAGGCCTCCCAACTTCTTGTCTCCCACATGGCCTGTTGATGTCATCTACTATAAGTTCGCCTGCAGTCCTAACAAAATCAGACTTGTGCCATGGCATGTGTGATAAGTACTGTAGTCTGTGCCCTTTGATATGTTGGAGTTCTATTGTCTCAGCAGTCAAGTGTGTGTGTGTGTGTGTGTGTGTGTGTGTGTGTGTGAGAGAGAGAGAGAGAGAGTTGCTGCTGGACTTTAAAGTGAGCCTTTTACAACAGCCTGTGGGACACTATCTTGTCTTGACAGACACATGTCTGTCATTACAAGGATATACATTAAGGAAAAGAAGCTGCTGTTTATAAATACAAAAGTGAGAACCCAGAACTGGAATACCAGCCTACTCAGCCTGAACAAGCAAATAAGACAACTTGTGCAATCTCTAACCCCAAACCTTATTTTCTATTTTTTTGTTCTTTTCCGCACAACACAGCAGGGTAGGCCTGGCCCATGGGATCCACCTGCCATGACTCCACTGGCTATGGCACCAAGGCCCAGCACACCTGACTCACAACCAGGTCACACTCCTTGTGCTTCCTCTGCACTACCTCGCCCCTCAGGTACTTCTGCACTGGAGGACAGGCCTATAATTCCCTCTGGGAGCAGTGACAGAGGGGGTAATTTTATCACCAGAGAAGAACTGCTGGGGATGGTGCATAGGCTTGTGTTCCACACTGTGAATAACACAAGGGGATGCAGATGTCAGACACTGCAGCTATTAGCACCATGAGGTGACAGTGATGACAGTCCAGTGGGTAAGGACTCAATTCTCACTGTCACCTAGCTTGACATCCATGGGTTTGGAGGTCCACACTTATACTCCAACCATGGTGTTCACCTAACTCTTGTGCTCTTCACCATCGCTGTCTCTTGTTTTGTATGTCCTGCTTGTCAGTAACTGCTTCCTCACCCTGCCAACTTACCTGCCTCAGACATACCTGTGTCCCTTCCCCAACATTCATCTCTCTCGCTCTCTTCTAAAAAGAAAATATGGCTCCAGTCCCAAAAAAAAAAAAAAAAAAAATTACCCAATACATAACTCTCCATGTCTCAAACATGTCTACTTGACACACTTGATTCGGTCCAATCAGCTATATAACATTATTACATTGTTGTCACCTCTCTCTCTGGAGGTGACAGTCCAAACTAAGCTAATCTGCATATGATCAGTTTTTCAGGGCACATTATCAGTATATATTATATATGCACAGTATATACATGTGCTGTGCATCCCCAGGCAATACAACCCTGGTGGCTCAGAATGTTTTACCCACATATATCAACCATACTACAAAGTGTATTATATAATGTTGTGTGCTCCCTCATGGACAGGGCCAGTCAGTGGTGCTGACAACCTTGCTCTGCTAAACTCAAACATCCAACTATGCTGAATAAGGGTACTTGTGTTTTTACACAGCTAGACTTTTACACACCTAAGACACTCTGTGCAGTTAGATTCATAGGTTCATACAAGGCCAGTAGCCTATGTGCCTATGCAGGCCTCACAACCTGTTGTCCCCCACATGGCCTTCTGATGTTATGTACCATAAGTTCACCAGAGGCCATGTAAAAGTCAAACTTGTGCCATGGCACTTGCATAAAGTACCGAGTTCTATAGTTGGTATACTTAAATAGGTACTGGTGCTGCTCTCACTGCAGTCAACTGTGTGTGTGTGTGTGTGTGTGTGTGTGTGTGTGTGTGTGTGTGTGTGTGTGTGTGTGTGTGTGTGTGTGTGTGTGTGTGTGTGTGTGTGTGTGTGTGTGTGTGTGTGTGTGTGTGTGTGTGTGTGTGTGTGTGCGTGTGTGTGTCTCTCTCTACTCAGCAGAATAGATGTGTTATCCTACAGTTAATTCTCCAATGGCATGGCTTGCTAGTCTTTTCATTCTTGCAGAAACCTACACATCCATTTCCTGTAGCCCTCCCAACCTCTTATCTCTCAAATGGCATGTTGATGTCATCCACTATAAACTGACCTGCAGACATGTGCCATGGTGCTTGTGTATAGCCCTGTGTTCTGTAGTGTGTGTACCTTGCTAGGTAGGGTTTCTGTTCTTACTGCAGTCGTGTGTGTGTGTGTGTGTGTGTGTGTGTGTGTGTGTGTGTGTGTGTGTGAGAGAGAGAGACAATATTGCTTGACATTACAGAGATCCTTTTACACCAGCATGCAGAACCCTGTTATCACCATATGTTCAGCAGACAATGCTGATGGAATCAGCTATAACAGATTATTGCATATACAACCATCCCATTAGGCCAGGATCAGACACTGGCCTGGAGCCCAGACAGCTGTCAACTTAGGTTCATAGGAAGTTATTAGGTAGACGACTGATGACAGGTATGCTTTGGTGTATGTCTGTTAGGGACAGGGGGTGTGAAGTTTGCCCCCAACTGTTTGGTAGCAGGTTGGCAATGACCTCAGAGTCAGTATGAATGGTACCATCCACAACTAGTTGGGCACAAAGCTGGGCCTTCACTTTTAGATAGCTGATGAAGCTAAAGAAGCAATTCTATTTATCTTTAGCTAAGGACACAACTTTAGGTTTGTACATGGCTTTACAGGACTATTCAAGATAGTTAATTTCCCTGTTGAAGCTGTGGAGGGTGTCCTTCCCCTGCTGAACCAATTCCCTGTTGTTCTTAGACATTACTGTATTCAACTTGTTGTATAATCTATGAAACAAAAGATAAGTACACACTGCTGCAGGTAGTCTTGCAAAAAAAAGAACCAAACTAAAAAAAATGCA
Source organism: Protopterus annectens (assembly GCF_019279795.1). Taxonomy (NCBI): domain Eukaryota; kingdom Metazoa; phylum Chordata; order Ceratodontiformes; family Protopteridae; genus Protopterus; species Protopterus annectens. The sequence goes on from NC_056735.1 coordinate 1,076,688,734, forward strand.
GACGTACCACAATAGACACGATAAAATCTGTGATTTAATAAAACTTTTAAAAAATAAAACAAACTAAGAGAATGTAGGATAAGCACTTTCTGTAAAACCTTCTTCAGCTCCTTTAGTCACTCCCATCAAGGCAAAACTTTTAAACAGTGTTCAACCAATCATGCTCTTCAGGGGTGGTTCCTCTTCCATGGCTAATGGAGACAGGTCCCTCTGGTGGTAGTCCTCCAAAGTTACAAGTAGCAGGAATAAGTTCTGCTTATTCCCTCTTCCTGTTTCTACTTTTTATGTTTATGCTCCATTCTTTCAGAATGGGTTTTAGAGGTACCATTCCATTAAGACCTGGTGGTTTATCTGCTCTCAATTCCATAATCCACTTGGTCTCTTCCACCTCTGTTCTGTTTGTCATGTCACCTCCCCTTGGACTTTCGTTCAGCTTCATTAGAGCCATAAACTTGAATCTTGTGATTTTCTTCCACCCTAATATGCTGATACAGGGCATTTGTAGCTACTTGATTTCTTATGTCTGATAGATGGCGTAAAATCTGTTCCTTAAAAGCCCTATTTGTTTTAACTACATAGTAGGAAGAGCATGCCTTGCAGATGGCTAAATATACAATGTTTTTGCTGGAACATGTGGCATAACCTTGAAAGGAATAACTCTTTTTGGTAACTGGGTGTTCAAATATATTTGTGTGTCCATATAAAAGGGCAGGCTTTACAAAAACTACATTTCCATGTACCTTTACCTTGGCCCCATGTATATCTGCTGACAGTAAGGCCATCATGTTGACACAATAAGCACTTCAGATTGTTCTTGTTCTAAAATGCAAAGTTAGGTTTATCCCTCACTATGTTTTTTAATTTCTCATCTGAAGTTAGGACTGGCCAAAACTTGGTATTACAAATGAATCCATTATCCATACTGTAAGTCAATGTGCACCTCAAATTAGCTGAAGGTCTATTATCTTGTGGTTGTCTAGGCCCTTCACGTGTCCTGTTAGAATATAGGGGATACCCCTTCTGAGTTCTGAGCTGCATGTTTTCTTCTCTACTCATTCTGGTATCCTCTTCCATATATCCTCTTCTCTTAAGGGTGTTCACAAGAGTTTATTTTTCTTTTAAGATGTCATTCCTAGAAAATAATTTGGAGATACGTGTGACCTGATTTCCCACTAAATTCCAAAAGATGTGCCATGGGTGCATGCTGGTCTGATGTAACAAATGGTTTTGTCATATAAGTTTTCTGAAAATCATGGTTTCTATCCCTTTACCCAGGGTCAGGCAAAAATTCATATCAAGGAAGTTTATCTCCCTTTAGGAGAATTTTAAGTCAGATCTCAAAAAACTGGTTGTGTGAGAGAGAAACATGACAAATTCCCGTAGACTAGTGGAATCTCCTTTCCATAGAAAGAAGACATCATCCAAAAATCTCATGTTGAAAATTATCTGATCTTTCCACAAGTTACATACGTCTAGATCCCATTCTTTCTCCGATTGTGCCAAGACTATATTCAAACTGTTGGCACATGGGGTGCCCATGGCAACCCCCCATTTTTCCCAATAATGAGTGTCATCATATAGGAAGATTTTGTTCTCCAGTACTAGTTCTAGAAAAGTGCAACGGAGATTAACATCCAAAACTTCACTGCCAGCAAATCTCCTGATGGCTTCAACTCCATAATTGTTCCTGATGACCGTAAAAAGACTTTACACATCCAGTGTGACTAATAATAAGCTTTCTTCCTGGGTTCTCATTTCTATTTTCTCAAACAAGAGACCTAAGAAGTGTGCTGTGTCCTTCAGAACTGTGCTGGCCTTTGATAGGACCTTCTTTAATTCAGCTTTAAAGAACACTGATAGTGGCTCAGTCAGCCAGCCCCTTTCCAGAACAATGGGCCACATAGGTGGATCCTCTAAGTTCTTATGTATTTTTGTCAGTCCACTAATGTTTGGTGCTACAGGATGGGCTATATTGAAATAGTCATAAAGCTCCCTCATCATGGTGCTAGTTATAAGGAGATCATATAGTGTCACGCACATGATTAATCAGTCTTATCAGATCTATCTTGTTCAATTTTTGATGGGTTCCTCTATCACTTAATAAATCTCTCAGCTTGGTGCTATAGAACTCAGAATCTATTACCACTATTGCACCTTCCTTGTCTGTTGGTTTAATGATGATCTCTTTTCTCCCCATCATCTCCTTGAGTGCTTGGTATTCACTTTGGGTCAGGTTATGGAATTGATTACTCTTAGATTGTGACCTATGTCTTGCCATCTCTTCTTGACAAAGGTGGTTAAACATATCCACATATACATATCCATATAGGATGGTACAGCAGCATGAAAGTGCTTGTTTTTTTAAAAGATTAACTTGTTCCTTATTGTTGCCAAAAATGTGTTTGAGGGTGATATTCCTCCCAAAATATTTCATGTCTGTCACAAACTCATTTAGTGGTGATCTAATGGGAGGAATAAAGGAAATACCCTCTCTAAGACTGAAATCTGAGCCTCTGTTAGAGGTCTCTTAGAGATGTTAAAGATCAAGGAACCAGTCTCATTTTCTTTAATTATAGCACTTTGCATTTTTTCCTTCCCTGCTGTCTGATCTCGGCATGCGTATGTTGCTGCTCTGTAATAAAAAAGGGAGATTTTGTAAAATAGGTAAGTGCTGGACCTCTTCTTCTTTGGGTCTAGTGGCTACTGAAGTAGTTTCCATATGAGAAATGTCTTCTTTAGATGTGGATGCTTCAGTTCCCTTTTCTTTATTAGAATCAAGTTCTTCCTGACTCAGGGAGTTAACATCCAGAGTTGTTCCCCTATGGTCATTGGTGTAATTGCAGCCATATCACTAGTACTTTCCTTTAAGGTAGCTTCTAAGTTAGATGTTTCAAAATGTCCAGTTTCAGGCATTGTCACCTGTGTATTCTCAACTGCTCAGTTTACCTTGACTTTATTAGCTTTTTATTAATATCTAATGCAATTTCCCTTCCATTAGTCTTCCGTTCTTTTGGCCAATTAAAGAGATTGCCGTTCTTGTAATCATTGAAGTCTCTAGTTAGTTTGTGGCTTTTAATACTTTTTAATTTGTTGTCATAGGCATCTAGTCTGCTTTATAAGTTCTCTAGTTTAGAAAAGCAAGACTCAGATAAATTCATATGCTCGAGTTCTTCCTGTTTCAGCTTAATTAGCTCCGCTACTTCATCTTCCTGCAGTTTGAAAAAAACTATTAAAAGCTTTATGTATTTGAAGCTCGTTTCTATATTTATTGCCTTCCACTTATCCAAAAGTGAAGGAAAAGTGCTACCATAGCTCGGCATGCATCTGATGCCCTAGGTATTACTTGATGGTGTAGGCAAGCTTCCATATGGAAGCGTTGCTATTGAAGATGTTTTAGTCTGATTCTGCATTTTTAACTTCCCGGTAAACAGCATCAAAGTCTTCATTTATAGGAATATTTAAAGGTTGCAAACTGCCTGTAGCATTTAAGTCAATTCCCAAACGTGGATTTGTTAAACCTGTTACAAGGTTTGTTACTGTTTTTGAAGCCATTAGTCTCAAAATGAACACTTGCCTGTTTATGAAGCTGCAGTGAACAGTAGTGATGCTATGTGCAGTGTGTAAATCAACTCCACACAAATGAAACAAAAGAGAAGTACACACTGCTGAAGGTAGTCTTGCCAAAAAAGAACCAAAGTAAAAAACAATCCCCTGAATTTACCAAACTTCCATGCAGGACTAGTTTAGTCCTGCATGGAAGCACCCGTTTAGGAGCAGGATGGCAGAGTGCCATGCATAGTAATTAACGTGCGCTGGCTGAGCTCCTAGGCTTACACGGAGCGTGTACGATTGCAGGGGGCATGTCTGAGAGCAAAGCCCTCGGAATAAACATGCCCCTGCAATGTCGAACAGCAGAAGCTGTTAAGAAATGAGTGAGATTACTCACTGGTGTCTCCATGTCCCCACCAACAGACCCCCACATGTACAACAGCAACAGGACATATAAAGTAAAAGATGAAACCCATCTATAGCATTAAAAACACAGATCAAAGCTAACCGTAGGTGCGCTGGTGTGTCCATTGCTTAGCTACAGTTAATGTAGCTGAAATAGCAAAAGGAAGAAAAAAGGAGGATATTTGCAAAGGAAGCAGTACAGCAATATTGCAGTGGGCAGAGCATTCACCTCACAGGCTGTCAATTTCGGTTCGAGTCCCACTGCAGTACATTCCATTTCCATGTCAAATACTGTTATGATCAATATATTTAGTTGTATAACCTAATAAAATATATGTGTGAACTGGAGTAGGAAGCAGTGTAATGAATGATAACCCCATACACTTGCCAAATCCACCCCCCCCCCAAGAACCAGTAGGCTATTACTGTCAAAAATAGATCAGTAGTAAGGATAAATAAGCACAACTAAGCAGGTGCAAGTCTGTTTGCATGACAGGAAGCAGTGCTTACACAGAGTAAGCAATAGACAGGCTAACCATGTGTAAGCGGATGTCACAGGAAGTTAGCAGTACTTACTGTTGCCCAAACCCGCTGACAACAGCGTAAAAGTATTTTAACCACTCAGTATCCAATGGGCCTCGTTCCGGCCAGCAACAAATTGCAGTCCCTGCAAGGGCCAAACCCAGGAGCCTGCACACCATAGGCAATGTTATTTACCACTAAGCCACCACAGATATACATAACCCTGACGTTTCCACAAAGATAGCATCCAGCAAAATCATTCAACATTACAGGACATGTAGCTAAATATGCAGATGTATGTGTGTGTATATATATCTATAGCTAAATATATACCTCTCCCTCCCTGTATTACATATGTATACATATATATAAATATCCACATATAGATATATACATATGGAGACATCCATACACCTATATGTTATTGGATATGAATACAGCAGTATATATATATATATATATATATATATATATATATATATATATATATATATATATATATATATATATATATATATATATATATATATATATATATATATATATATATATATATATATATATATATATATATATATATATATATATATATATATATATATATATATATATATATATATATATATATATATGCATACACATTTATATATATATATATATATATATATATGCATACACACACACACACACACACATATATATAGATATACATGCATACATATATATATATATATATATATATATATATAAAAACATATATATATATATATATATATATATATATATATATATATATATATATATATATATATATATATATATATATATATATACACATATACATATATATATATATGTGTATATATATATATATATATATATATATATATATATAGCGACCTGGTAAGTATGCGATAGTGAGGGATTTAGGAGTAGGGAGGCGGACAGGTAAGTGTGCAATACTCAGGGATGTAGGGTTAGGGTGTGTGATAGGTGAGTGTCTTGAGTGTCGGAGCTTGGGGTTGGGTGTGTAAGTGAGTTAGGGTTAGGGTGCAGGTAGGAGAGTGTGCGGTAGTGTCGGAGCTTGGGGTTCGGGGTGTGTAAGTGAGTTAGGGTTAGGGTGCAGGTAGGGAGAGTGTGCGGTAGTGTCGGAGCTTGGGGTTCGGGGTGTGTAAGTGAGTTAGGGTTAGGGTGCAGGTAGGGAGGTGCGGTAGTGTCGGACCTTAGGGTTAGGGTTTGGGTTAGGGCTAGTGGATATGTGTTGTAGTGTACTGTGTTGTTTACGTGTAGTGTGTCGGTGTTATGGTGTTCGGTGTTTCGCGTTGTCGGGTTTGTGTGTTGTCGGTTTTCTGGCGTCGGTGATTTCACTGTCGGCGAATCGGCGTTTCGGTCATTCGAAGTAGACCCATATATATATATATATATATACATATATATATATATATATATATATATATATATATATATATACAGATATATATCTATCATATGAGACAGCAGATGAATGACATATATGACCACAGGCACCGCCAATAGGGGTGAAAGGCCCAATCAACATACGTGTAACATGTACCATTACCACCACAGCCATACAGGTGAAACATACAAACAAAAACACAAACAAAGTAAACAATCCACTGATCCCCATACCACAGGCAGGATACAACCAGTGGGGGAAACACTGTGGACCCACTAAGTCTAATCTAGAAACAGACAGGAACGTCTCTTGCAGGACAACCCAAAAATTGTGGTTATTTGGATTCTTGTCAGTACACTGACGCATCAAGGCAGGGCGTGTATGTACTCGGACAAGGTTGGGAAATCCTGATGACCCATGGGTCGAGACAACGTATGAGATGGGTCCCGAGAAGTGGAGAGTGGGCAGTGTGTAGTGGTGTGGTTAGACCTGACCTGCATCCAGAGAAAGGATGAGTGCTGCAGAGGAGGAGCGGGGGGGGGGGGGGACTATGGGTATAAAATTAGGGGTTGAGGCGTGCAGGTGTTGGCTGAAGAAATTCTAATCGGACCGCCTTGTGGATGTAAGCAATTGTGTGAATTGGGCAGAGCTATCGCCTAATAAGCAGCCATTCCCAGTACGAGTCCCACTGCAGCACAGTCTATTTTACATGGCAAAGCACCGTATAACCAGATTTGTTGTTGCCAAACCCACTAAATAAAACCAAAGAGCACATGGTCACAGCACCCCACTGTAGGCATGCAAGCCATTCTTATTGGCATCGCAACTTATTATTGTTGTCCACACCCCCACCCAAGGGTGTGATTATCCAAATCTACCTCCAAATTCAGTGTATATGCACAGCTGTTGCTGTAGAAGAAATGGCCATCTGTGGCCCTTCCCTTCAGCCTTCCTGCACATCCCTGGCTATTTCCCCTACTATCTTTTCCTCTTTATGCCCCTTTAACACCACTTACCTATCAACTCCTTTGTCATGTCTATTAAAGTTTAAAGTTACAAATAGGTGACACCCCCTTCCCCAACTATATTGGCAGAATCTGTAACTCCCTACCCACATGTATTACCTCAGCTGTCCCAAAGGACACATGTAAATAACACTTGAAGGAACACCTTAAGCACACTTGGATCAGCACATGCTCACCACCTGGCTAGCTGTCCCATAGGACACATGTAAATAACACTTGAAGGAACACTTTAAGCATACTTGGATCAGCACATGCTCACCGCCTGTCTAACCCCCCCCTCCACTTTACACCCTTTACCCCTACATCAACTACTAAAACCGACATCTCTTTCCTGCCTTGCATGCATATCCCAACATCCTTCCCTATTTCTCCCCATCCAATTAATCCCACAGCCTACTATACAGTTACAATTTTGCCCCCTCTACCTACCTACTCCTGCACTATTCTCTTCTTCTCTACCACACAGGTATGGAATAACTAAATCGTAACCCAAATACCTGAGTATATCCTATCCAGAACTGTTAAACTGGAATCTAACTTCACCTTAAACTGACCATTGTCAAAAGTCATACCTGACATGTAAACCTGACCTAAGCATGAATAATACTGACATGTTAACGTAAACTAAGCATGAAGAATATGTTACTTAGCTATGTTAAGTCTGTTACTCTCTCTGAATGTGAACACCTCCGTATTACTTGTAATGTGTAGATGGGTTGTACTGTGAAGCTCTACTCCCTGGGCCACTGCTGCAAATGGACAAGCATCCAGTCGGATTTTCCTGGTCAACAAATGTAAAGCAAATACATAAAGTAGCACGGGATAAGCGGGAGTAAGTGGGTTTAAGCCAGTTCGGGTGGTGGTAAGCAATGCCTACAGTGGTTAAGCAATGTAGAAGCTAACTCAGTATAAGATATTGTAACCAGAGGTCAGCATTGCTGACCTTCAAACAAACCAGTGCATACCCACTTGCAAGTACTCAAAAGTGCCTTAGTCACTCTGTAGACAACAGCTCTTGTCATGCTCCGTAACAAAATAATCTGCACTCCCAGACTCTGCACACTATAGTCAAAGTGAGTTACCACTAAGCCATGGCAGATACACATACAGCTGCTGTTATCACAAACATATCATCCAGCACAGTCGGTCAGCAGTATAGGAAATGTATGTATGTATGTAGATTAATACCAGCAACCATTTATACATTGCTCAATTACAGTATTTCGAGCGGTCTATGTGTATCATAAAAACAGTGCCTGTCCAATCATACCATGGGGGCGTGTGGGTGTGCTGCATGCACAGAATGTCAAACCTGGGACGTCGGTTCCACGGAACATGGAGATGAGTTGGCCAGGTATGTGAGCAAACTGCTGCTTCTCAAACCCCTGGCAGAATGCTACCAGTAGGAAAAACAGTGTAGACCAGCTAAGTCTAATTTTGACACAACAACAGGTCCGTCCCTGGCGGGATGAACCAAAAATTGTGCGTCACATCGATATTTGCACCAGTGTCAGAGTACTGTCATGGCAAGGCTCGTACGTACATGGATTACACGGATGAAGATCCTGCAGATGCTTGGGTTGAGACAGTATAGTGGAGGAGTACCGAGACCTGCAGAGAGGGCAATGTGTGCAGGTGTGTTATGGCTGTGCTAGCAACTGGAGAATGGATGTTTGCTGTGTATGTGTCACTCAGGGAGCGGGGGAAGGAACCATGGGTAGGATATTATAGAAGAAATATGCAAATGATGGAGCACAGCAAAAGTGTAGTGGGCAGAGCATCCACCTAATAAACAGACATTCCTGGTTCGAGTCCTACTGTACCACAGTCTATTTTACATGGCAAAGCACGTTATAACCAATAATTTTGTTGCAAAATCCAGTAAATAACATATATATATATATATATATATACTGGAGTACTGCAAGAAACACACATGTGAAGTATCAGTGTCGGACTGAATAAGGCACTAGTAAGCAGGTTTAAGCACAAATAAGCAATAGTAAGCGTATGTAAGCAATAGTAAGTGGGGCGTAAGGCTGTTTGAGTGGTGTTAAGCAATGCCTACACTGGTTAAGCAACTCTGAAGCTAACACCCTGTAAGCAAATGTAACGGCAGGTTAGCAGTGCTGACCTCCGTGCAAACCCGCTAACAACTGACTAAACGTGCCTTAACCAGTCTGTATCCAACGGCCCATGTTCTGACCAGCAACAAAATAAACGGCTTCTGGTAGGCTCGAACACAGAACCACACACACCATAGGCCAAGTGATTTACCTCTAAGCCATTTCAGATATGCATAATCCTGATGTATTTAAAACATATCAACCAGCCCAGTCATTCAACAGTACAGAGAATGTATTCCGACATGTAAATATATTTATGTGAGTAAATATAGTAATATCTAAACAGATACAACTTATCAATAGATGTAGATATTTATATATATATATATATATATATATATATATATATATATATATATATCCATAGCAATATATACCTATATATATGGCCACACATCTGTAGATAGCAATGGAAGCTTGACAAATACAAATATGTCCACATGCACCGTTAATGGGGTTGGGATGACCCAAAATAATTTACGTCATGTACGAATAGGCATGCCCCCCCCACAGCCAAACATGTCAGCCCTGAAATACACTAAAGTGTTACAGATCACATAAGCAGGACCTGACCTGACAAATGCACAACATGTAAACAGTACTACATCCCACCTGTATGACGTCAGGCTGGTATTAGTAACATATCATGCAGTACAGTGTGGCTCCCATTGGAAATGTAAAATATGGCAGCTATCAACATCCCCAGGGTACATATACACAGGCACATATATGCAGATACAGAAATATAGATATATAGAGCTATATCTAGATATATATAGATATACATGTGACTACACAGACACACACTGAGATATGTATAATAAGATAAATATGCAGAAGGTGCACACACTATGGAACAGCCACTATGCCTACAGTTAACACCTTAACAACTGGACACTGTATGGGCCACCATACAATCGTTGCCTGCAACATATGCCCACAGAGAAATCATAGGATAAAACATCACACACAGGTATGCAGACATGGATAACCTTTATTTGTTTACTATTACAGTTGCATATGCCAAGTATTATAGCTGTTCAGACACTGACATCCATATAAACAGAGCAATGCAGCTGTGAAAGTTATACTAATACAGTAGTCTGGAAAGGTTTACAAATGTTGCTGTCCAGGCCAAGCTCTAAACATTGTACAATAGTAAAGACAGACTGGGCCACAGGATACCAAACTATCAACAGTAAGTAATGCAGGTATATAGTCCAGCAGCCTCTATCTACACTCTGTACAAAATCACTAGGTGGTAAAGACATCAGTTGACCAAATAGGATGTAACTGTTACATAACAAGGCATAAATGACACCATCACAAGCACACTGACAAACAGAACAGTCTGTATGGCAGGAGGCAGTAGGCCCGTATTAACCCAATCTATTTAAGTAGTGTAAATATAGGTGAAGTGTTTGGCACTGTACATCCAGATACCTTACGGCAGCGCACCCCCTAATACCTCCCACATTTTGTAACATCCTAGGGTATTTATGTTGCATCCCCCCCTAGACTCATTAATACAGGCCTATATACCCTTGTTGCATACACTTGCCTCTGGATTGCATAAAGGCGCACATGTATTGTGTATATGGCCTCAGCCCCACCATATGTGTGAGGGATACAACAGCAGTGGATTGATGGCAGCAATGGCAGTGTGATATACTTACAGCCCAGTACAGAAAACCCCCTGACAGCATATCATATGTGCAAAGCTTGGTATGTAGGTGGAGGACAGAGGCTGGAACACAGGCCCATATGTGGACAACTGTTGCCATACACTAAGCAAGTCACTGGTTTTACAGGATAGACTGCAACATACCCTAAGTCAGGGAATTGAGGTTAGAAACATAAATGGATGTAGCCATATACTGATAGCACTCAACACACACACTGCCGATAAAATATCTGACACAGCACCTGTGTGGTGGACAGACAAAATTTGATAAGCACACCTCTGGCCACCAAGAGGATAGGCCCACAGTTGAGAGCTATGCAAACTGACTGAATTCCAAGGTAAACTAGTATGTACACACACACCCTGTAACACCAGTACTATACAGGAGCAGCCTTAGATCAACTGGCACCCTAGGCAAAAGGGCTCCATGGCATCCCCCACCACACCACCCGGTACCCCCATCCTGGTCTATCTACACCAAATAAATACTGGAAAAGCACCCCTACTAGTATGGCACCCTAGGCGGCCAACTAGTTGGCTTATGCCTAAGGCCAGCTATAGTACTATACAAAGCATAACACAACTCTACTCACACTCTGTCTGCAGTTCTGTAACCTCCTACAGAAATGTAGCTGGCCAGAGTGTGCTGGTTCTCCAGTAAGAGGTATTGCTACCTGCTGTCTGTAACACTGATGCCCACACACAGGAAGGATGTCCATCACACAGGAAAGGTAAAGGGACAACGCCCACATGATGTGGGGATTTGTAGTAGGTGGTTGCCATGACAGTGGTAATTGGAAGTACTACACAGCAAGCTGCATGCAGTTAGCAAGTGGAGGACACCGACTGGTGCAGAGGCCATCACCTGATCTTGTGCATCACCTACTAAAGCCAGGCTGAAATCTAATCAAAGCAGCTCCATCCATTTACCTGAGGGAGAGAGGGAGAGAGAGAGAGAGGAAGAGGAAACACAAAACAAACAAACAAACAAAAAAAAGACACAGCTCTTAAGCTGACTTCACAGCAGTTTAGCCAGCTGTCATTCAAGAATACATCATTCCCACAACAGGTATGTGAGGTGTATATACATGTAATAGAATGTAGTACCTGGTCCATCATAATGGGATAGATGATGTGGAATAATTTATATGTGCCATCAGGTGTTGTTGTGATGATGTTCAACTGCACAACTGCTATGGACAATAGTGTCTGTTCCTGTGTGTAGTGGGCCATAGCTGTTAACTGTGCATGTCAGAACTGACAGGCAAGATGTAAGCCATCATAGTGTGTGTTGTGTAATGGGAAGTATGTATATTATGTGGTCAATAGCTGGTGGTGGAAGTAATGCCATTATGATTGACATGTGGGAGACACGGCCCACCACTGGCAGGATACTCAGGAGAATCTGTAGTATAGCATGCCTGAATGTCATAGGTGTGAAATAGGGTTACCTGCAAATGGACCCTACATATATCCCCCTAATTTCAGGCCATGTCTATATGTGGCACCTGTCTGTGTTGCAGCAAGGCAGAACAGAGCAGCTGTGCAGGAAGGTGTTGAGATTCTGGAGCTGATGTCTGAATGTACCCCACATATAGGTATGCATATGTGTACATATGTCAAATATATACTATTTAAAGATATATATGTATATCAGTATGTATGTCCAGAAATATGCATAGTAGACATGTGCGCGCATATATATATGTAGTCACATATATCTACACACATATAGATAAATACTGATATGCAAATGTCAACATCTGTACAAATACACAAACAATATGTATGATAAGACATGTCCCCTATATCACTACCACAGTGATGTGTGCTATGTGTGAGGCAGCAGCAGCACACATAGCAATGCAGACAGATATCTACTGCTGGCAGTGTGTGCACCATGGATGGGTATGTCATATGTTAGTCCCATCCTAGCACCACAGTGCCCCTGCCTGTGAAGTATACAATGGGAATATGGGAAAGTATGGCAGATACACATGTGGAGGTGGTCAGGATTGGTAGATATAGTGGACAGTTTACAGGGGTGGTATGTGACACATGTGGTGGGTAAACACCATGGATGGTGTGTGTGGTCTTTGATGTGGATGCCCCATGGTCCCCAATATGGCACAATGGGAACAAGGCTCCCACCAACTTCCACTCACAACAGCAGTCCACATCCTGAAGGTGCCAGGTCTGGTGGCTGTGCAGGGAGAACATGTTGGCCATGTGAATGTGTAATGGGTGCCTCAGATAGATGTAGCACATCCCTCATGTGTCTGTAGAGCCTGGCATGGAACAGACCCAGAACTGAGCTCATGGAACAGGGACATGTTGGCATGTGGCCGAGGGGGATGGGCCAGTATCCCCTGGGTGGTTCCACCTGATGGTATGGCTGTAACAGTACACAAGGAGGCCCCAGGTTGGCACACATATGTGATGTGGCCAGGTATCCTGGTCAGATGGGTGTGGAGAGGTGGATCAGCTGGCCAATGGAACATATACATGTTAATGTGTCACTGTCATAGTACATATCTAGGTAGTAATAGTCTACACAATCCCAGTACATGTCCAAAAGCATGCATAGAACCCCCCTATAGCACACTGTCAGATGTGCAGCAATCTCGGAGCAGCCATACCGCTGGCAAATATGTAACCATAGTGGCCCTGACAATGGTGTGCAAGTGAATAGTCTGTAACAGGCCTGCAATGTTAGTGTCCACACAGGGGACATGGCTACAGTCACATAGCAGAAGGTGTGGTATATTACACAATCTGTCCAAATGTTAGTTAAGCTGTAGCCATACCTAATGAGTTGTGTGTATAGTCTGTTGAAGCTGATATAGGGGGAGGGTGACCGAGATGTGTATTATGAACTGTGGTAACCTTGCCACATGAGTCACTCAGGCCTGTTCCCATCCCAATGTTTTTCAGGCACAATGGCACACAGCTGCCTACCAACTTATACCACAGAGGAGAATGAAGTGATAATCAACTACCTGATACTGCACTACCAGGTCCTGGCCAGTCTCATGGCACCTCCCTGTCCTGAACAACATCTACCACTGGATCTCTTTATGGAGGGGGCTGTCACCCACACAACAGCTGAGGAGCATGTAGGTAAGTACACAGAGCACATCAGTAGACCACTGTTGAGTAAATATCTACAGTGGTACATGTAGATCATGCATATCTGATATGTTATACAAATAATGTGTTGCTGCATTGTAGTGATAATCAGATGTCCAGATGTGGTAGTATTGTGTGTATTTAAAGTGGATTTATGGTAGTACTGCACCCAGCCTGTAGCAGTGCCACAGGAGGGGCACTGACATTGCATCTTTCACCCACTTATGTAGGTCTCTCCGGAGTAACAGCAATGCAGCAGCCTGAAGCTGGTGAGTATGTCTTATGCAGATGCATGCCAACACACTGGACTTGTAATGGTGATGTAATATTCCATGCACACATGTAATACACCTACCCTGAATGCATGCTGTACATGTGCATGTATTGTTGCTGTGAAATTCATGGTCTCACAGGGGTGGACATGATGGGGTGTTGAAAGGGTGTGTCACACACCTGTATGACAACTAACATCCTGTCATTGCAGAATGTGTCCACAGGGGGTAACATACTGTTGGTAGATATGGTCTACAGTAGCAACATCTGGACAACACCCATATACAGTGCAACACCAGTGTACATACTTGTAGGGCAATGCCAACTGCTGCTGAGATACAATATGGCATACAGCAATACAGTAGTTTACATTATCAGCTGGGTCTAAGCTGCAACATGTGATGTGCAGTGTATGGGACACTGCAAGCCGACACATGTGTAGGCCTTACCTGTCATGCATCTGCATAAATGCTGAGGTGGGGGGGGTCTCAATATGAAACACCAATGCACTGCAGGAGGGATCCTAAGGATGGTAGGAATGGCTCTATCTGCATATAGTCAGGACCAGGACCTGTGGCAGCTGTAACCCTACTCACACTGCAATAGTGATGACATTGTGTGAACACCATGGGATGTGCACGAGTGGACCTTGCAAACATGCAGAATAGGGGGACATGTGTAGGATAGGCTGAACATACACTGGCAATTGTGAGAGGCCCACGTTGGTAGCAGTGACTGCTGTAGTACACACAAGAGGTCTGATAAACCATCACAATAAGGGTGTGCACACACTTCCCCATATGGTGTGTATGCATCGCGGTCAGCAGCCGCACACCTACCACAATCTGTAAACACTGCATGTGAATGTACAGGACATATGTTACATACCGGGTGTGTGTACAGCTAAGATCTGCAGTGCTGTGGTCCTATGCCAGATCACGGATGTGTGTGTTAAAGCGATGATGGTGTGTACACCCCCCATAGCCATGGTATGCTGTGATGGTTGTCAGTGTAAGCATTTCTGCAGTGGCCATACATGGTGTGTTGATGTTGACAGCTGTAAATCAGGCACCCGGGATTCACCAATGACAACAGTCCACATATCATCCCAGGTATGTGTTGTTGAAACAAATAGGGGCTGTGAGAGGTACAGCTGGCATAAGGGACATAGTACTACACATTCTGCAATGGGTTGGACACCTATGAGTTGTTGGGCACAGTACATGGCAGGGTGCACAGCAATAATGTGTACATGAGTGCAGAGGTATCCAGGAAGGGGCATCACCTAGTCACAACACATGCATCATACACATGTATACTGCTGCTAGCATGGTGTAAGTATAGCTGAACTGCATGCTGTTCTGTACCATATGTTCTGCATGTTGGCAGATGGGTAATTGAAGGACTGTGTGTACAATCATTGTGCATCCTCACGCGTGTGTGTGTGTGTGTGTGTGTGTGTGTGTGTGTGCATCTTGGTGGTTAGTTAGTTTGCCTTTATGGTCACTCTGGTGAAGTGGTGGGAGGTAGATGCATGTATGATGCATGTGTGCGTGTTTGTGTGTGTGGCCATGTATGCACATGTGTGATTGTGGGGTGTTCATATGGCTGTACCCCCTTTGTGACCATGCAGTACATGGACATGGAGTGCCACATTGCACACAAGGAATACCTGTCATGTACTCACAGGACAGCACATAGTAAAATATGGCCTGTAGCTTGGATCAGCATCCAAAGGGAAGGTAGACCCCAGGTACACACATAATATTGCTGTCAGCAGAGAGGTCACCTACAGCCCATGTATGTAGCTCTACAGATGCATTGGGGAAGGAATAGTCAATACCAGGGAGTGTATCCACATATTAGAGCTGACACTTGATGGGGCGATGGGGCAGCATATCCCGCATGTACTGAGCATTAGATACATGACACACCAGTGGGAGGTATTATGGCTACAACATAGTAGCCCACACATATAGGGGCCATGCACATCATTCCGGCCATATCGAATGACAGCATTGGGGCCATGTTACTCCACTACACACAGGTCAGGCAGGTAATGTAGCAACAGGCCTTGTGTCATGGCCTCTTGTGTGGGCATTTAGACGACTGTGATGTCAATGAGTGGTAGCAGTGTGTGTATGTTAACAAGTGTGATGCAGGATGGGGTAACACATGGACACATTTATTTATTTATTTATATTTGTTGACCAGGAGTGGGGTCACATATATGTGGGGCTGTCTGTAAAGGCATGGACAGGTAGGTAGTATGGAGATGTGTGTGTGTGTTTGTGTGTGTATATATACTGTTAAGCAATGCTGTACAGATTTTAAAGTGCAGTTATTGTTTTCCCCCACAGGTGGTGAGGTGGGTCAGAATCCCTCCTGCACGCAATCTGACGTACGTGTCCAGACAGACACCGATGATGATGATGAAGATACTATGAACGAAGAGAAAACACAAACTTGTAAAATCACACACTGCGGGCTGCAGAGCCTCCAGCCAGCCAACAAACCTCGGTTATAAATACACTTGTAATATGCTTGTAGATAATCCACATGTAGATGCACAAATAAAACAAACAGCCAACTTTATTTATGAACACAGAGTTAAGCGCTTTCCATCCCACTGTATTGTGGGACTTCTTCAGACTAACAAGAGCAACTTCATAAAGACATTTAAATAGTAAAATTGGCGCCAAATGGAATCGCTGTATCCTGGCAACAATAAACAATAACGGAACAGCTTTAATCGTCAGTAAACTGTTTTAGTTAAGGTAACATTTAAAACATGTACATTAAACTACTATTTGTTTGAAGAAATAAAAACAGGTATGTATATCATAAATATGACGATTAAAATATTTCAAACAGCACCTAATATAGTCGCTGTAAAATAACAGAAGGAATCTGACAAGTCCATTCCGTAATAATGTTAAAACCTGATAGATGACCATGAAGACATACACTCAACTACTGTTTGTATAATGGCTAAAAACAAAAAACTAAAACCATTATATACCTCATGTATATTACATTTAAGTTATTCAAATGGACCCAAGTATGTTTGCCGAAAATGGCAGAAATAAACAAACAGGTCCGTTCTATAGTAGTATTGGAACCTAATGTATGCGAACATGTATATGTGCATTATTTGATGGATAAGCTATGATTTACAAATGATAAAACGATTTTATAATATGTTGTGACAATCGCATACAGATGTAATACACCAAAACAACACAGTAGCAACTACTTACTATTAATACACAAAATAAAATGATTAAAGAAAAATATATGTGTATATGTGTGTATTTAAACTGTGTAGTCATCTGCACAAACTTCTTAATTTTAAAACAGGATAAAGAGAACAAATTTCGTTTAATCCTGGTGGTATTTAGCTCAGTGCATTTTATGTCCTGCCTTTTATATTGGCAAAACTGATAGGAAATTACATGAGCGTGTATACGAGCATTTATATGCTATCAGGAAGAAGAAGTTAGATAACGCATTAGCAAAACATATTATAGAAAACATTAATCATACATTTTCATTTAGAGCAATAGATACAATTGTCCCAGATGCGAGAGATGGCCCAGACCAAGTATTACTTGAAGTCTTGGAATTATATTGGCAACTCCACTGTAATGCCAGTGTTCCACCAGGATTAAATGAAATTTGTTCTCTTTATCCTGTTTTAAAATTAAGAAGTTTGCGCAGATGACTACACAATTTATGTTTTAGTGTTTTAATGTTTTAGTGTTTTAGTATTTATTGGTCCATGTTTTATCTAACAGTACAATGTTAGACATATTTATAGTCGATTTTTTTTTGTACATTATTTGAAAAAATATTTCAGTATTATATTACTAAATAGATTTTTAGGGTCTTATCAGTGATAATATTAGACAGATACTTTAAATATACACATATACACATATATTTTTCTTTAATCATTTTATTTTGTGTATTAATAGTAAGTAGTTGCTACTGTGTTGTTTTGGTGTATTACATCTGTATGCGATTGTCACGACATATTATAAAATCATTTTATCATTTGTAAATCATAGCTTATCCATCAAATAATGCACATATACATGTTTGCATACATTAGGTTCCAATACTACTATAGAACGGACCTGTTTGTTTATTTCTGCCATTTTCGGCGAACATACTTGGGTCTGTTTAAATAACTTAAATGTAATATACATGAGGTATATAATGGTTTTAGTTTTTTGTTTTTAGCCATTATACAAAAGTAGTTGAGTGTATATGTCTTCACGGTCATCTATCAGGTTTTAACATTATTACAGAATGGACTTGTCAGATTTCTTCTGTTATTTTACAGCGAATATATTAGGTGCTGTTTGAAATATTTTAATCGTCATATTTATGATATACATACCTATTTTTATTTCTTCAAACAAATAGTAGTTTAATGTACATGTTTTAAATGTTATGTTAGCTAAAACAGTTTATTGACAATTAAAGCTGTTCCATTATTGTTTATTGTTGCCGGGATACAGCGATTCTATTTGGCGCCAATTTTACTATTTAAATGTCTTTATGAAGTTGCTCTTGTTAGTCTGAAGAAGTCCCACAATATAGTGGGACAAAAAGCGCTTAACTCTATGTTCAGAAATAAAGTTGGCTGTTTGTTTTATTTGTGCATCTAAGTGTGGATTATCTACAAGGATATTACAAGTGTATTTATAACCGAGGTTTGTTGGCTGGTTGGAGGCTCTGCAGCCCGCAGTGTGTGATTTTACAAATGATGATGAAGATAATGGTGAGGCACAGGTGGGGATGTCAGGGGGCCAACACTGTGCATACATTTAACATCCCTCTTTTAGCCACACCCCCCCCCCCGCACACAGTTACAGTGCCTATACACACCCCAGCACCAGTAACCATAGCAGAGGGACAGCTGGCATTCAGTGGCATTGCACAGGAAAGTGTGGTAACCATGCCTACTGTGTCCAGTTGCAGCAGGCATAGCCAGATGTCTGGCAGGCTGCCACATAGGCAGATGTCGCAGGGTGCTTATGGTAGGGCCGCTGGACATCATGTCCCTGGCATAGGCAACAAAGCTGCAACCAGCAGATGCATGTTCCAGGCTGTAATGGTGGTGCAGGCATGTATTGAGCATTAAATCTAACAGGGCCTTAGGCTGTAGAGGGCTGCACTTGCTACTGTAGACGATAACCTCTGTGAAGTGGCGGCTGCCATCTGTGCTTCTAACGAGCAAGCAGATAGATGGCATGATGAGCTGATGACCCTCATCAGCCATGGTTTGTCTGTGCTTCAACATCTGGTGGGGATGCAACGATGCCCATGTGGACGTGGCCCAGCAACACCAGGAGCTGGCATTCAGTGTGGGTGTGTTAGGACACCAAGGGGCTCCCATAGTGGCAGTAGCAGCCCCGGCAGTGCAGGGTATGTGCTGCTCACATCACACCACAGCAGGCCACATGCACATGGTCCTGGCCAGTCCCAGAAGGGATGTGGTACCAGCGGACAAATGTCATCAGCAGGTGAGAGTAGCAGTCCAATGTCAGTACCTCCATGTGACCTCGGAACCCCTGGCAGGCACAGTCCATGTGTCCATGGCTGGAGGCAGTGAACTGCACACTCTGCCAGGTATGATCTGCAGTTGTCCATAAACACCTGTGTAGGGCAGCCACAAGGCAGAACTGTGTGCATGCATACCCACACACACTATGCAAACACACCTAGGGCACCTCATACCTACACACACCACATCACCTCAGCCAACTCTCCAGAATACACCCCTCACCCACACACATGGTGTCAAATGTATGGCCCACACTCTGCCTCTGGCAGACCAACACCACCCCCTGTGCATATGATGATACCTGTGCCCCTTCCCTATCATCCATACCATTGATGCAGGGACAGGCTGATATGGTTCTGATGCACTGGGTGAGTGTACACCAGTGTACCACAGTCCTGCAGTGTAACATGTTGTAAGGTGTAGAGTGAGAGGCATAATTGGCAGGTAGTGTAGCCATCCAGCAGTGATGCCTTCTAGCTGTTAGTAATACTGCTTGGTTGTGGTCTTTAAACTGATATGCAAGTGTGTTGTAGTGTACATGTGTCAGCATGATGATGCCCTGTGCATATGATGATACCTGTGCCCCCATTCCTGTCATCCATACCATCGATGCAGGGACAAGCTGATATGGTTCTGATGCACAGGGTAAGTGTACACCAGTGTACCACAGTCCTGCAGTGTAACATGTAGGGTGTAGAGTGTGATGCATAATTGGCAGGTAGTGCAGCTGTCCAGTAGTGATGCCTTCTAGCTGTTAGTAATACTGCTTGGTTGTGGTCGGTAAACTGATATGCATGTGTGTTGTAGGTGTACATGTGTCATCATGAGGATGGCCTGCAGTCATAATGCACAACGGGGTATATCACTGTGCTGACACCATGGCAGTGACATATCTGGGGTACAGTCAAACACATTTTACAGATTACTATACCGGGTATTGCCTGTGCCACAGGGATAGGTGGCCTGCTGAGGTGTGTATACCTTGCAACCTGATGTAGACCCATCCACATACATGCACACAGTTGCATGCTGATACTGGGACTAGACCCCTACCTCGCTATGTCGTGATGCTGATGTGTGTGGCCTACATTACACAAACACTGCCTTAACCACTCTGTATACAATGGTCCTTGTTCTGGCTAGCAACAAAATGTGCATCCCTTGCAGGTCATGAGCTCAGGGCCCTTTACACTGCAATCACAACAGATGACCACTACGCCATGACCACTGTGGGGACAGCTGTTGTGTTACCAGTACATCTGTCATTACCCAAATTGAGTGGTATTGAACACTTGCCTTTACTTCCTAGATTGTGTAGTCCTTGTCATTAATATGACTGTTGCATCACATATGTTGTTTCATCATACTGTACACATAGCAGATACATATGGTGGGATACATGAGGGAGGGTATACGCAACCGTGATGTTTACTTATGACAGGTATATGGTTGTATACATATAGGTGTATAGATGTCTACATGTACACACACAGGTATACACACATATATGTCTATATATACATCTGTATAGTGTTACATATAAATGGCCATGTGTACACCTCTTCGTATGTACATATGTGTACATATCTATACATATATGTATCTATAGGTATATGTATATGTACATATAGATATGTGTATATAGCTATATATGTATGCACATCCTATGTGTACAGAGATGCCTAGTTATGTTGGTATATGTATAGATATCAATGACTATATGTGCATACATATCCATACCAATATACCTATTACTGCCAATATATCTGTAGATATCCATACATTTATGTGCTTATGTAACACTATCTGTATATTTGTAGACATATATTGCTCTGTATATGTATATATCTGAGTGTGTATATGTATATCTATGTACTTATACATGCCCATCTATATATGTCGATATGTATATGTGTAATCATAGATATATATATATCTGGATGTATGTATGTACAGATGTCCTCACCATATGTCCTGGACACGGAGTGTAGACCTACCTCAGCCCTTATAGTCCCAATGTCGTAGTGCAAGTGGATGTCAGGTATGTATAGCAGGTATATTGGTAGACTGTTGCTACTGTAACTGTGATTGTCTTCACAGATATGGTGTGCGTGAGTGGTCACATCTGCTTTCCACATGTGCCATTGGCTGCTGACAGACATCCTAAGGACATCCTGGTAAAGTACCACTGCTAGCATGTAATGTCCCCGTGGACTGCAGCACAGGTATTGTCCAATATATGTGGACATTCTGAAACACTCCGTACAGTCCGGAGGTATACACAGAAACCCTTAGTGCTAAAAATGTATATCATGCATGGCAATATGGATGTTAACAGCCATGTAGATGGGTATAACACATAACAACTGGTATACATATGCCACCATGGGTATGCATTCACACACCCCTGTCTGGCCTGTCATATAATACCGCTGGTACAAGGGTGCCATGGCCATATACTACCCAATAGATAGTGACATACATCTGTACAGCATCCCACTGCTCTGTCTGACATACATGACTGTTAAGGGAAACCCAGTACCAGTACATCCGGCAAGTATCTTCACATGACATAAGTACACTAAGCTGCTAGATATGTAACAATGCACTGTGCAGGCTACAGGCAGACAGGTTCATCACTGGCCAAAACCTTCTATGGGGGAATGAACATGAACCTGCATATATAGCAGGCTCTTCAGGCATGCCACACCACAGAGTACAATACAGCTGTGTGAAGGTGCATAACCATATCCAATGTGAACACAGTCACAGCCACATATGGTAAGCTAGCATAAAAGTACTGTATATGGACTATCTGTTCAACAACATCCTCATATGTGCCACTCACAGACTAACCCTACACATGCTTTTCTGCTACACAATGTGGTCTGTTGTCTGTTTGTGGTATGGGACGTGTGTGTAGAGCCGTACAAACATGTAAACCAATACCGTAACATACAGTGGAGCAGCATGTAACATCAGTGGAGCAACATGTAACATCAGGTAGGACGGGACCTATAAACAATGACCTATAACAATAACTTTATCCCCCTCACCCCCCTAAAGGACCCATATCTATATAGGAAGAATGCAGAGTCCCTGTAATCACAAATATGCAGGTAAAAGCTGCACTCTCTAAAGCCAAAAACACAGCATCCATGGGACCGGATAACATCCCAGGCTGTGTTTTACATGAACTTCAGAATGAACTGGCTCCCCACTTAAGCACCATTTTCAATAATAGCCTCGCATCAGGCTTTGTGCCCACTGAATGGTGCACAGCAACAGTTATCCCACTCCACAAAGGGGGAGCCACCACTGATCCCAGGAACTATCGACCTATTAGCCTAACGAGCCTGGTCTGCAAAGCCATAGAACGTATCATCATGGAACTCATGAACAAAGACATTGGTAACCTCCAAACTCTGGATCCCAACCAGTTTTGGTTTGTGAAAGGGAGATCATGCCTCCTGAACCTGATCGACTTCTTTGAGGCAGTCACCAAAGCCATAGATGAGGGTATGGTGGTTCACACAGCCTATCTTGACCTTGCTAAAGCTTTCAACACCATCCCCCATTCTGGAATTATAGCTAAACTCCCTAAACTAGGTATAAATCCCTATGTCACAAGATGGGTTGCCAACTGGCTCACTGACAGAACCCACACTGTAAAAGTTGCAGACTCCAAATCTGACCTCAAAGTAGTGACAAGTGGAGTACCACAGGGTTCTGTCCTGGGACCTCTCCTGTTTGGTATCTACTTCTCTGAAGTACAGGCTAACACAGAAGGCCTCTGGCTAATGAAGTTCACAGATGACTGCAAACTAGGAGCCATAGTCAAGTCCCCAAATGATGTGGACATCCTACAGAAGGGCCTCATTGAGACAGATGCCTGGTGTCAGAGCCATGGCCTCAAGCTCGATGCCAAAAAGTGCAGTGTCATCCCCTTTGGTAAAAACTGTATACCCATGAACTACCACATAGGCAGCAATCTACTTAACACTGAATGTGTGATAAGAGACCTTAGGACTCAGGTGGACAGTAGTCTCTCCTTTGATAGTCACATCGCCACAGTAGTCAGGAAGTCCTTCTGCGTGGCAGACCTCATCATAAAAGGGTTCTCATCCAGGAAAAAAGAGGTCATTGTTCCCCTTTACTCGACACTCATTAGACCCATTATAGAGTACAATGCCCCTTTTGGAATGTACTTCACAAAACATCTGCAGCTAGCTGGAAAGACCACAGAAGTACTTCACAAAGAGGATTACTGGCCTCAAACAAATGCCCTACACAGACCATCTAAAACAACTCCAGCTTTACTCCATAGCATATCGCCTACTTTGAGGTGATCTCTGCCTAACATATAAAGCTATGTCAAACTCAGAGCTGTTGGACATGCTACACCTAAAGAAATCCCAATCCTTCTGAGCTACACACTCTAGGGACCTAAACCTTGTCACCACAATAAATAGGACATGCTGGAGGGATAGATTCCTGCCCCAGAGACTTCCCATAGTCTGGAACAGACTATCCATCTATGTCAAGCAAAGTTCTTCATTAGCACTCTTCAAGAAAAACCTTGATGAGTGCATGGGAAATAGGAAATACACCTCGGGGATCACTTCTGTGTTTCTGCTCAACAGTGGCACAGGAAAATAACTTTCTTGGGTGGTGTCAGCCAGGGAAACTTGTTGGCTAGGCTTACATAGGCCCTTGGGCCAATAGCCTAGTACCTACCTATGAAACTATGAACATCTGCCACAGTCTGTACACAGGCTAAAAAACATGTTCACAATACACACACACTGTCAGCAGTCACCATAGTTACACAGACCTCAGTGCTGTACAAACGACCACGGAATGTCCTGGTAATGTTGAATATTACCCGTACTGTACATAACATTTGCAGCAGTCTGATATCTCTCTGGCTTGCTATCAGATATGATGACACTTATGATGGTGTACAGCACACATGCACCTTGTAATGCACAACATATTTACAAAGGTTGACAGAGCTGTGGCTGGAAGCACATACACAGGGCCAATATTGACATATTGCTGTGTTAACCTCACACATGTACTGTCGTAACAGGGTTTGTTGCAACATGTGTCCTATGAGGGATATGAAGTCAGTAACTGTCAGGGCTTTCACCGTCTACAGACTGCAATCCTCACACTACCTTCTGCAGTTCACAGATACGTGCTCTGTGGGTAACACATGCCACCAAGGACACAATACACTGCCCAGTCTGCAGATGACCCTGCAGATGCAGATTCCTTATAAACACAGCACTGACATGGCAGGTTTTACACCTTGTAGGCAGCCATATCCACACACACACTGTGAAACCAACATTACTCCACATGCAGTATAGCAGCACTTACAGTCTGTAGTCAGGCCAGGCACAATCCCCCTCGTGTGTGTTGCCCTGTTTCCAAAGTGTAAGTTGTTAGAGGTAAATTACCAATCCATCTGAGCTGCATTTCACCAAATGACAGTTCTAGTTCTTGCCCACAGTGGATGTTAAGGGACAACACCAAAATGATGTTCCTAGATATTGGAGTGTGTTACCATGCAATTGGTTATGGTAATGTTACCACAGCTGTTCCACATGCACTCAGCTAGAGGAAGACTGCAATTGGTGCAGAGACCACCAGCTGATCATGACCATCACTTACAACACACAAGCTGCTGCCTAGCAAGGCAGGTGTAGATCCCACATCCACCAGAGAGAGTGTGGGTGGGACAGACAGAAACAAAGTACGTCAGTGAAGGTGTGGGTGAGTAAAATGTAAGCATGTTTGTGTCACACACCTACCAATATGGGTTTAAAACACCTGACTGCTATCCATAGCTATCACATGTATATGCATTTATTGCACGCGCCACATAGCTTACATGTTGTTGAGCTGTCCAGACGTATATGTGCTGGTGAGTGACATCTGCAACACTGTTGCGATACAGTAGGTGTAGCACACGAGCCTGTCCACATGAACAGGTGTCAGCGTCAACACAGCCACACTCTGTAAGGGACCCATACACATTGCCACACTTGGCAGGGTAACAAATACACTTCCTAACCAGTTATCTTGCCACAATACAGCAATGCATAGGTACTAATTGCCCCACAGGGGATATCCTGGGGTTCTATGTTCAAAGGTTATGTGACTGTGTCTGACATTAGAGAGCATGCTTCAGTATGCCACTGGGTGTGGTACTGGGTGTGATAGTGATCAGAAGCATCATACACCACACACACACACACACACACACATGCACACACAGACACAGGGTGCTAGTACCGGCGTGCATGTGTGCATTGCTTCACAGGTGTGTAGTGGTTGAGGGTCACAGATGGCAGTACAAGGCTAGGTGAGGGGTATACCTTGGCACCAGGTCACATGAGAATGATCTGCATTATGGCTAAGGGTTGTAGTTTCTTGAATGGACCACATAGGTGGGTATAGTTTACACCATCTAGTCTCCTGGGTTACTATTGTGCATGGCCAGTGCTGTGGAAGGCTTGGCATGTATGTGTTCTATACGCCATGACATGGATGGTGTTTGGGATGTGCACACATCCCATATTCATGTACAGTGGCATGTGGAAGTGTTCCTGGCTTGTCTGTCCCATGTTGTGTACACAGAATGTAATTATCAGATGTGACAGTCCCACCCTCGTGTGGCAGGGCCAGGTAATGGACAGCTGGTTGACCCTGCACCTACATTGGTAGCATGCTACAGGAATTCCCTGGTGTCAGTGGCATCTGTCCATACAGGGCATGTGTGTAAGGCATGGTATGTCCATTGCGGATCACATTTGATGGAACCACAGTTGTTGCAGGCATCCAGTGGGAAACATGCTGAAGGCGCACTGTCTCCAATTAGGTGCCTATCATACTGCTGAACAGGGTGCCATGGCCTCTGTAGGCCACTGCATTCACACCATTGTTACTATCAGTCACTAATATGCAGTGTACTACACACCTCTTGGCTGTTGCCTCGCCATGTGTGTGTGTATGAGACATGGATTGAGAGTGTGCTCTGCTTAATACTGGGGTTGCTAACTGTGATTGCCTGGCCTTGTTGTCACATGTATGGGTATGGATATGCACTCCAGTCTCTCAACTATTTCACAGCTGCTTTCCCTGTGCAGTGGACATGGTGATATGTAGTAGGGCCAGCATGTAGGAAAATTGCAAAATCCGCTACATATTGGGTCCAGGTGTCTCACACACACACCCTCCTACACACAGGTTACTGGGTACAAACGCACAGATGCACACACTCACACCTGTCATGTCCAGGAGTAGAACCCCTACCTAACTAGTTTATTACACTACAGCACTACACAGTTATAGTATGCACCACAGTGATTACTGCAGTATTCCTTCCCCAAAGGTGTATATTACATTGGCTGACATCAGCAGGAGTGTCAAAGTAGGGCATTTGATATGTACTGAGTGTGACTAGCCTAAAATGCATTGCTCCCTACACAGACAGTGGAACACACACAAAACATCCAGAACTGTCATGGGTAGGTAATCACACTACAGCAGTACGCAGTTATGGCACGCGCTACGGTGACTACTGGGCTACAACCTTCCCAGAGGTGCATTACTATGTGGATGACATCAGCTGCCTTTCAAAGTTTGAGCATTTGGATTGTGGGGAGTATGGCTAGCCTAAAAAGCATTGCTCTCTACACAGACAGACACACACACACAGTTGCCATGTCTGGGGATAGAACTCCTACCTAACTAGTTTATCATACTACAGTGGTACACATTTACAGGATGCACTATGGAGATTACTGGGCTATAGCTTCCAAGAGTGTATAACTATGTGGATGACATCAGCTGCCTTGCAAAGGTTGAGCATTTGAATTGTGGGGAGTGTGGCTAACCTAAAAAGCATTGCTCTCTACACAAACACAAACACTCACACACTCACCATGTCTGGGGATAAAACTCCTACCTAACTAGTTTATCACACTACAGCAGTATGCACTTACAGGACGCGCTTATGGAGATTACCAGGCTACAGCTTCCCAGAAGTGCATTTCTCGGTGGATGCCAGCAGCAGCCTTGCCTAAGTTGTGCATTTACATTGTTGGGAGTGTGACTACTCTTAAAAGCATTGCTCTCTACACAGTCAGACGGACACACACACAGTTGCCATGTGTGGGATTCGACGTCCTACCTAACTAGCTTATCACACTACAGCAGTACACAGTTATGGGACGTGTCACAGAGATTTCTAGCCTACAACTCTCCCAAAGGTGTATTTCACATTGGATGACCTCAGTGGGCTTGTCATAGTAGGGCTATCGGGAGGGCAGTGTGTGTGCATGG
Organism: Protopterus annectens; assembly: GCF_019279795.1. NCBI lineage: Eukaryota > Metazoa > Chordata > Ceratodontiformes > Protopteridae > Protopterus > Protopterus annectens. The sequence continues at coordinate 1,076,716,794 of NC_056735.1, forward strand.
GCCATTACCCATTCATGTAGAGGTTGACACACCACATGTGGACACACACAGGGTCATAATTTACAGGTACGTGTATACAGTTGCTAGATGACTACTTCCTTGTACAGTCATGTTGCACAGCTGTCAGGTACACCACATGTTCTGTAATGCTGACAGATACTGGTGGCTAGTATCTGCAGTGAGTGACATCTGTACCTCATGTGTTTGGAGCCCTTTGGCTGTGTGCTGGGTGGGACAGGCCTGGATGGCTCCTTGTCACAGTCACTCTCTTCCATACATCTATATCCATCTAGTGTGTTGCCCTTACATATATGTCTGTATTCCTATCCACTGTGTGTGCAAGGCATGAGTGGTGCATACTGACGGATGTCTACACTAACAACTGCAACTGCCAGATATGTCTGGTCCACTGGTGTTTGCAGACATGGCCATCATGTGTTTGCGTGTGAGCATGCCTAGTATGGCCTTTCAGTATGTTATTGCCTTACATTGCCTTCATTTCTCTAAGTGTATGAGCATGCCTAGTATGGCTGTCTGTATTTCATGTGTGGGTCAAGTCCGGGTAGTTTGTACTGCAGTGCTGACCTTTGTGTTGCACACTAACAGGTAGCATGCTGTCTCTGTAGGGTATCCATCCATCCATCCATTTGGCATTGACCGTTACTACATTTTTGCATACCGGGGGGGGCACACGCAACTGTTTCTACAGCTCTACACAGGATTGGAAGGGGCACACCTGGCTGTTACTATATTTCTATGTAGGTTGGGGGGGCACATCTGACTATTTCTACATATCTACATGTATTGGAGGGGGCACACCTGACTGTTACTATAGGGCTACATAAGATGGGGGGCACACCTGACACTTGTACACATTTGCTGGGACTGTATTGGTATGTCAGGTACTCCATTTCAGTCTGTAGTCTTACCTATCATGCTGGTTAGAGGCATACCACTGTACTACAGATCGTGGCTTTAGTTGCCCTAAATATTATTGTCTGACTTCCTACCCTTCAGAACTAACATCCCACTGGCTGCCCTGCTGTGGTCTGTCTGTGTAGGCCTGGGGGAGAGGTTAGCCACAGCCATCATTCTGGGGCCATGGCACAGGCTCTGTTTGGGTTTGTGTATACCTGTTCTGCTGCCTGACACTGTTGAATATGTGAACCATCCTGACTGGCATGTGTGGGTCATATGGGCACATATGTCACTCAGCACATTTCCTGCAGTGGGTTTTGTCAATCTGTGTAATACTGGCTACTGTGGTGACTCCAGTATGTGTTACAGATGGCATGGTGCCACTATGGGTGTCTACTGTCTGCTGCTATAACATCCAGCCTCTCATTTCCATTGCATGCTTACATCTATGCCATTGCTACAGGTAATGACATATTCTACTCCATATGGCAATTGACAGGTTGATTGAGTTACCTTGTGGGCATGCCAGGCTTGCGGGTGGTGTTGGTGGGCTGACTATGTCAGATGCACATAGTACACTCCCTATACATGGTTGAGCACAGGTAGTGTCATGCTTGGCATCCCTTTACTGTATGTGCGAGTCAGAGAGAGGTGTCATTCCCTGGGTCCCTACTGTGTCAGTGCATGTGTTGCCGCTTTGCCAAGGCCAGGGTATACTGGGCATGCCTCCTTCTGCCTACTGGGGCAGGCTCAGGTTGTTCCTCCTCCAGGTCACTCTGTGGCTGTGCAGGCCTTGGCATTGGTGGGGGGCTGTGTAGCCCTGCCCCATGCTGTTTCTGCTGCAGCTGTTTCCGCAGGATCATATTGTGTAGCATAGCACATACCATAACAATTTGGGTACATATAGCTGGTGAATACTACAAGGCTCCACTGGATGTGTCCAGACACTGGAACGGTGACCTGAGCATCCCAAACACATGCTCTATTATATGTCTGGCATGTGCGTGTGTCTCATTATGGCGTTGTTGTTCAGGTATTTGTGCATTTCTGATGGGTGTCATCAGCCACGGCTCCAGTGTGTACCCAGCATCCCCCACTAGGTGGCTGTAGCGGATGTCCCCATTGGCAAATCTCTGGTATAGCTGTGTCATATTCCATATGTGGGAATCTTCATATCTTCCAGGGCAGCCTGCACACACATTCAGTATAATGCCCTGGGCATCACATATGACCTGGCAGTTGATGGAGAGGATGCCCCTGCTGTTGATGTAGACCCTACCCTGCACATCAGGTGGTGCTTTAATGCATATGTGTGTGCAGTCTATGGCACCCACTCCCCCAGGGTATTCAGTTATTTGGTGGAAGAGATGCATATTGCTGGTCAACACCTCACGGGTATTCGACGTTATTTGCGTGCAT